>NW_028134451.1:0-73293 GCF_964662115.1 Mustela nivalis | reverse complement strand
ATAAGTCTCTCAGCTTTCTTAAATACTCTATCTGTATGTTACTCAAGTTTTCCTGAATTCACCAGGTTTTTTCATCCTATTTAATATTCATTTAAACATAGGCTGCACCTTTATTCTGTCTGATTTTAGGAAGCCTATGCCTTCCCAAGTTGTTTTAAGAATCTTCAGAGGGAACTTAAATTGGTGCTCATTATTTACTGTTGTGAACTTGTGCTTTGTTAATTCCAGCTACTGAATCACAGCTTCGCTGTATTTTATAGCTATATCCAGGCCCCTTGACATGTATCATGCTTTTTATTGGTATACCACCCTACTGGTTCTTCCTCTGTTCAGGACTGATCAGTTTCCATGTTGCAGGGACCCACTCATCTTTTAAAATTTTTGTATCAGTGTTCCTTAGAAACAGCTAAAAATCTCTTAGTATAAAATACCTGTTTAGGGCATAGTATCTTCCCTTCAATATGTGAGAAAGTCTTTTGCTTTATTATTCCAAGTATTTATTTTTTTTTCCCTCAACTTTCACTTTACAGAGTACGCTCTGAGCATGAGACCCTCCTTTGTTTAAATAAAATACCTATTAAAGTGCTCCCATTCAAAAGAACATCTCCACCAAAGATATATTCTTCCTTTCTACATTAAACTCTGGAGAGAGCTACAGAGTTTTAAATTATGCCAACTATTTCCTCGCTTCAGTTAGGGATGATGTTTAAGTAGTATGTACCTTGTGGACATACTAGTTGCTAAAATTTTAAAACACTTTAATACCACTTACTTAATAGTTACTGCCTGAGCCCTACCTCCCACGCCTCTAGTCTTCATAATGTTTAGCCAAATTCTTTCCACAACTTAGTAAATAAAGACCTGATACCTGACACAATAGGGAGGCTCCAGCACTCGGCACTAGCACTTCCACCACCAGGTGGCCTTGACTGAATCTTGTTGAACTGACAAGTATTTTGAAAATCATCACCACATATACACATTTCCATCTGACTACTGGACATCACTGAACTGAACATTTTTCCTTTCCTTTCACTGTCAGAACAAATAACAATAGCAAAGGAAGAACAACCAAAAAAAAATACATCTTGGTTTTCTATAATTTTTTAGTAAATTGAAATCAACCTCATACCTCAAAGTGTTCCTCTGTGTACTTTACAGCTTCAAATCCAAACTGTACCTACTTTGTATTTTACCTCCTCTGGCTTCTTTCCATCTGTCCATTCTCTCTGTTTTTTCAGTTTCCTTTGGATTACACCATGATGGATACCTAACATTGTTGTAATAAATCATAACTCCTAACCCTGCCTCCAGTTTTTCCCTTTGAAATTCTGCTTCCACAGAGCCACCAAAGGGGTCCAGCAGAATCCCAGATGGTGTTCCGTCCCCTACAAACTTCTTTGACTTGATACTCAATACCTTTCATAACCTGGCCTGCATGCCAGACTCCCTCTTTGCCTTTCTGTCATATTTACACTGAATTTTACTTTTGCTAAACTACTTTTGATAAAACAAACAAAAACAAACCCAAAAACAACTTGTTGTCCTGGAAATCACTTCTTTGTCTCTCCGTTATCCCCCTGCTGTTCATCCTTGAAGATCAGCTGAGGGATCACTTTTTATGTGCAGCCTTTCTCTAATTCCCTGCCCACCTCCGACTTCACTGACTTTTTCTTTTCGGGGGGGGGGGGATATTTTTACACCACAGTTATCAAATGTGAAGTACAATTTTGTATGCTGTTCACTTGTCTTTCTCTCCCACTTGGCTTAGAATTCTTTGAGGGCAGTGATTTTGCCTTAATCTTAACCAACCAACTGAGCCACCCAGGCGTCCCATGCCTTAATCTTTATTTCAGTGGTACCTAGTATATTGTCTTGAATTTATTAAATTACTGAATGAATGGGGGCGCCTGGGTGGCTCAGTGGGTTAAAGCCTCTGCCTTCGGCTCAGGTCATGATCCCAGGGTCCTGGGATCAAGCCCCGCATCGGGCTCTCTGCTCCATGGAGGGCCTGCTTCTTCCTCTCTCTCTGCCTGCCTGCCTACGTGTGATCTCTATCAAATGAATAAATAAAATCTTAAAAAAAATTACTGAATGAATGGACATAAATACATAATAGCTTCTTTTTTCTTGGGATTTGTACATGAAGGACAATATTTGTCAATTAGTTTTCTAGAGACTAAAAGTAAATCGAGTCTTTTCCCTTCGGTATTGTGAATAATCACCTCAACCTTGTTTCCTTGTTTAGGTGAAAATATAGATAATAGTGTTAGAGAAGTGAAGTTGCCAAATGACATAAGAGGTGAATATAGAGATATACATGAATAATTCTCTTCTGTGTTGTAAATTTTCAAACTCAATTTTCTTCTTAAATTTTTTTTACATAGGCAAAGTCTTATACACTAATGAAATGAAAAAAACATTTGTATTTTATTTAGTTTTTAAGAAAGGACTTATTGTAAATATAATATGACCAATACAAATATAGCAAGGCAAAAAATTTAAAAGTGGACAAAGGCAAAGTAGGTTATGACTAGAAACTAGGCTTAGAAGCGAAAAGTATTTGTTAAAAGAAAAAAGAATATTATTCAGATTTTGACAGGGGCTACATTGAATCTGTAGACTATTTAGGGTAGTATGGATATTTAAAAAATAGTAATTCCTCCAATACATGAGCATAGAATATGTTTCTATCTGTGTCTTCAGTTTCCTTCATGAATGTCTCACAGTTTTCAGAGTACATGTCTTTGACCTCTTGTTGAAAATTTTGTTGAGGTATTTTATTCTTTCTGACAAAATTGTAAATAGAATTATTTTATTTCTCTTTCTGATAGTTTGTTATTGGTGTATAAAAGCACAACAGATTTTTGTATATTGATCTTGTATCCTGCACTTTACTGAATTAATTTATTAGTTTGGACAACTTTTTGGTGGAGTCTTTGGGTTTTTTTTCATACAGTGCCATGCCATCTGCAAATAGTGACAGTTTTTCTTTTCCTTTTCCAATTTGGATGCCTTTTCCCTTTTTTTTCCCGCCTAACTGCTCTAACAAGGACTATGAATAATATGTTGAATAAAAACGATGAGAGAGGACATTCTTGTCTTGTTCCTGACTTCAAAGGAAAGGATTTCAGCTTTTCACCATTGAATATGGTGTTAACTATTGATTAGTTATATATGGCCTTTGTTATGCTGGGATTTGTTTACCCAATCCTCACCCAATCACGAATGTATGTTGAATTTTGTTAATTGCTTTTTCTACATCTATTGAAATGTTCATATAATTTTTATCCTTCCTTTTGTTAATGTTGTGTAAACATGGACTGCTTTACAGATATTGAGCCATCCCAGAATCCTTAGAATAAATCCCACTTGATCATGGAGTGTAATGTATTGTTTTTTTTGTTTTTTTGTTTTAAAGGTTTTATTTATTTATTTGACAGAGATCACAAGTAGGCGGAGAGGCAGGCAGAGAGAGGAGGAAGCAGGCTCCCTGCTGAGCAGAGAGCCTGATGCGGGCGGGGCTGGATCCCAGGACCCTGGGATGATGACCTGAGCCAAAGGCAGAGGCTTTAACCCACTGAGCCACTCAGGCGCCCGAATGTAATGTATTGTTGAATTCAGTTTACTAATGTTTTATTAAGAATTTTGGCATCTATGTTCATCAGAAATATTGACCTGTAATTTTCTTGTGGTATCCTTGTCTGGTTTTGGTATCATTGCAATACTGTCCTCATAAAATGAGTTTGGAAGAATTTCCTCGCCTGTATTTTTTTTTTTTTTTTTTTTTTAGAAGAGCTAGAGAAGGATTGGTCCTCTTTGAAAGTTTGGTAGAACTTCCCAGTGAAGCTCTCTGGTTCTGGATTTATTTCTTCAGAGGCTTTTGATTACTCTTTCAATCTCCTTAATAATCAGGCAATTTAGATTTTCTATTTTGTCATGATTCACTTGTGGTAGATTGTATATTTCTAGAAATTAATCTGTTTCTTTGAGTTTCTCCAATTTGTTGACATATAACTGTTCAAAGTAGTTTCTTATAATTCTTTGTGTATCTGTGGTATCAGTTGTAATAGCTTTAATAGCTGATTATATTTGAATCTTCTTTCTTTTTTTTCTTGAGTTTAGCTAAAGGTTTGTCAATTTTATCTTTTCAAAGAACCAGCTCTTAGTTTTTTAAAATCTCTATTGTCTTTTCAGTCTCTCTGACATTTATTTCTGCTCCAATCTTTTTCTTCCCCCTTCTTTCTAACTTGGAGCTTCATTTGGGTTTTTTTTTTCCCAGTTCTTTGGGGGATGTATATAAAGCTGGTTGTTTGATATTTTTCTTGTTTATTTATACACTTATTTCTATGAACTTCCTTTTTAGAGTTGTTTTTGCTATAACCCACAAATTTTGGTATATCTGTGTCTTTTTGAAATGTAGGCTAATAAAAGAAATATATATATATATATATATATATATACATATATACACATATATGTATACATAGATGAAAGGACTGTCCTTTTTCATGTTTGAGTTACATATTAGAATAATTTCTATTATTAGTTTCCACCAAGTAAAAACTCCCTTGATTTACATCTCATGTTCTAAAAATTAGGGCAAAATTATTTTTCCAGCTATGCATTGTTTATGTAAGCTCTTCACTAGTATTTGTAGTGATTTCTTACTGTTCTCAAACTTAAATATTTTAATAATTAATTAGTCCTTGGATCCTATAAAGTTACTTGAAGCAAAAACAAATGAAAAGTGTGTGTGGGGGGAAGCTAAAAAAAGTGTGCCTCAATATATTACTGTTTACTGTGAGGCAAAAGATGACAATGCTATTTGGCTTTTAGTAATAAAATGAGAGTTTTGAATAATTTTTAATTGAGTTTATCCTTTAATAGATGAATGAGAAATACTTCCTCATAATTTTTAAAATCCTTGATACACATTTTCTTCTTTAGTTTGTAAAATATTATTCCATATTATGAATATTGATTTTTAGATCATATTACTGATTAGAGTAAGAAAAGAAAAGCTTTATGGCATGATATATCAAATTGATCCTTTTAAATTGGAATTCTACTTGATGACATTTTGCTTTGTGATAATCTTCTTTTCAAATTTGATAATTTGATATAGGTAAGCTTTGTAATGCTAAAATGCTGTTCATAAAATAAAAATGAAAGTTTATTGGAAATTTAAGGACTTTATAAAAGACATTATTCAGCACTATCAAATACCAACAAAATCATTCTGCATGGTTTTATTTGCAGATCATGAGAAACAATGCTTTTTGACTTCTGGACCTCCATATTTCCCCTAACATAACCTTGGCTTTATCTATGTGTACATTTTCCTCTGAATATGTATGCTTCAGGGGATGTTGGTCTCAACTCGAGCCCCCGGTTATGGGTCTTGATTATTGTAAGCCAAATCATGGTATTTCTGTTTTCCTTGCCAACAATTTAGCTTAACTATGAGCATGTGATAAAATTCTGCCCAATGAGATATGAGAAAGTCTACTGGAAGGTTTAATCTGGATATGATGACTAGAACTGCTGTAGCCATATGCTACCAGCATGAGAATGATACCAATACATGAGATAAGAACCAAGGGATTGTAAAATAAGATGAGCCAGAGTGTGGCTCCAAAGGACTTGGCCTACCTATAGAATTCTTGGATATCGATATTATAAAATCCTTCAGTATTTAAACTACTTTAGGTCAGAGTTTCCTGTTCCTTGAAGCTGAACACATCTTAATTGATACAAGAATGTTCTGTCATAATGACCTTTTCAACTTGTATTAAAACAGGTTCATTTAAGTTCAATTTCTGGTCAAACACATGAATGCCATTGTATTTCCCACACATGAAGAACTTACACTTTAGTTATTTTAAGTTCACAAGAAAATGATAGTACATTTGACAATTAAGTAAATAAAGTATGTTTAAACAACATAAGGCATTATGAGTAAAGAGCTGTTTATCCTGTTAAAGTGGAAAAATTTTAGGGTCCTTTTAAACCAGAAAAGAGCATGCTTTAAGGTTTCAAAGGTGAATGAGTTAAGATTTTGTTTGATTGTAAGGACAAGATGAGGGCTGGAAATAAATCAGTAGCTGAGAATATGACCACTGAGGAATAGATTCTTGAGATTAAAAGGGGAAAACATAGAATCCTTGAAAATTGGTGGGATGTGACACATGAGAAAGAAAGGTTAAGAATGACCCTTAGATTTGAATTAGACAAACAGAAAAGTTAACAGTAATAAAATTAATCCTAAAAGAGGAAGCATAAGTTTTGTGACAAGGAGATAGTGAGTCCTTTTGTGATATGCTGAGTTTTTCTCTCATAATTTTGAAAGAATGTTTTTAAGACAAAATGGGATGTATAAGGACAAAGTTTTTTTGAACTGGGCCCTGGTTAAAATTCTTTAATATTTTTGACAACCTTAATCCAGATCGTCCCATACTCTATCTCCTTGTTATCTTTGTCTCTTTCAGCAAGGACGAGGGTTAGCAACTGCCCGAGTGACCCTGCAGTATATCTAAAGGCCAGATGGCATGATCCAAGAAATAAGTGGGTAATTGGGTTCTAGTGCCAGAGATCTCAGTTTAGGAGAATAACCTGGGTGAGGCAACGCTATGAGTGATAATGAGACCTGGATATAACCTTTATCGTGTTTGTGTGTCCTACAGATAGCATAACTCAAAGCTTCATGAAGCAAACAAAAGTAACTCAGATGAGAGAGTCCCTAGTATGAATCCAGACCAGATCATATGCAGAACTGTTCCATCTTTTTTACATAGAGCTGGTTTGGAGGGGTATATAAGCTTCTAGATGGTCTAATGAGACATTCATTTAATCAGGCAAGTTATCTACAACCACGTGAATGTAAGAATAACCATTTTTACAGAGAACCTAAGTTTACACTTTGTACTGGTTTAGATAAAGTTAATAATCCCTCTTTCGTATGTAGTGACTGCTTGCTTATTTCTGTATTCTTTATATCTCTAGCCCTTGTTTAATCTCTCAGGTGGGATCTATGTATCAATCTACTGTGGCATTTTTTAATATAGTAGTCATACTGCCATCAGCCAATTGCTAAGAGGATATTGAGAGATAAATACTCTCGTTTCCTTGTTCCCTGTTTGGATATTTCTGAGATATGTCCTTCATTGTCTCCTGGGTTCTCCAGAATTCTAATGACTCACAGTAGTTAGGTTTAATAACATACTTTATAACATACCGATTTCCCTCTTGTCCTTGTCTCATTTTACCATTCTGTTACTGCTATTTTCTGGAATGACCTTACAAAGAAAATACTTGTACTTCACTCCTTACTTCAAAGTTTGCTTCCAGAACATCTCAAAATATGACTACCAAAAGTACATTTTTTTCTTTATATACTGTAATTATGACATATAATTATGACAGTATTAAACTTGCTAATGGAAATCTTGGAAAATTTTTTCCAAGCTACATTTATTGAAAAAATTTGTAGGAGGATGGTATTTACAAAAAAATTAAATTCCTAATTATACTACTTATATAGGAGAGGTTGAACCATATTTCTTCCATCTGTCACATTGCAGGAAATAAAGTAATTATGTATATATTTAAAAAATAATCATTATAAAAATGCAAGAGCAAACATCAACAGCCCTGTTTGTTATACCTGGACCTACTTGCTTTTTGTACCAAAGGTCCAGGGCTTCCTGATTTCTCTTCTCTGATGATGCTGGGAAATATTTATCAAAATGTTAGACAAGGGTGCCTGGGTGGCTCCGTGGGTTAACTCTCTGCTTTCGGCTCGGGTCGTGATCTCAGGGTTTTGGAATCGTGCCCCGCATCAGGCTCCCGGCTCAGCAGTGAGCCTGCTTCCCCCTCTCTCTGCCTGCCTCTCTGCCTACTTGTGATCTCTCTCTCTCTCTCTCTCTCTCTGTTAAATAAATAAATAAATAATCTTTAAAAAAATGCCTATATGGACCACATCTTCCTTATCCATTCGTCCGTTGAAGGCATCTTGGTTCTTTCCACAGTTTGGTGATCGTGGCCATTTCTGCTATAAACATTGGGGTACAGATGACCCTTCTTTTCACGACATCTGCATCTTTGGGGTAAATACCCAGGAGTGCAATGGCAGGGTCATAGGGAAGCTCTATTTTTAATTTCTTGAGGAATCTCCACACTGTTCTCCAAAGAGGCTGCACCAACTTGCATTCCCACCAACAGTGTAAGAGGGTTCCCCTTTCTCCACATCCCCTCCAACACACGTTGTTTCCTGTCTTGTTAATTTTGGCCATTCTAACTGGTGTAAGGTGATATCTCAATGTAGTTTTAATTTGAATCTCCCTGATGGCTAGTGATGATGAACATTTTTTCATGTGTCTGATAGCCATTTGTATGTCTTCATTGGAGAAGTGTCTGTTCATATCTTCTGCCCTTTTAAAAATATGATTATCTGTTTTATGTGTGTTGAGTTTGAGGAGTTCATTATAGATCCTGGATATCAACCTTTTGTCTGTACTGTCATTTGCAAATATCTTCTCCCATTCCGTGGGTTGCCTCTTTGTTTTCTTGACTGTTTCCTCTGCTGTGCAGAAGCTTTTGATTTTGATGAAGTCCCAAAAGTTTATTTTCGCTTTTGTTTCCTTTGCCTTTGGGGACATATCTTGAAAGAAGTTGCTGTGGCTGATATTGAAGAGATTACTGCCTATGTTCTCCTCTAGGATTCTGATGGATTCCTGTCTCACGTTGAGGTCTTTCATCCATTTTGAATTTATCTTTGTGTATGGTGTAAGAGAATGTTCGAGTTTCATTCTTCTATATATAGCTGTCCAGTTTTCCCAGTACCATTTATTTAAGAGATTGTCTTTTTTCCACTGTATATTTTTTCACTTATTTGTGGAGCATAACAAATAGCATGGAGGACATGGGGAGTTAGAGAGGAGAAGGGAGTTGGGGGAAATTGGAAGGGGAGGTGAACCATGAGAGACTATGGACTCTGAAAAACAATCTGAGGGGTTTGAAGTGGCGGGGGGGTAGGAGGTTGGGGTGCCAGGTGGTGGGTATTATAGAGGGCACAGATTGCATGGAGCACTGGGTGTGATGAAAAAATAATGAATACTGTTATGCTGAAAATAAAAAAAAATTGCCTAGACAAGCTGTTGACCATTAAGGTTTTATCACTAAGGTCTTTTAGCCTTTTAAGTAAGAGCTTAGAAAATGCAGGTACTGTATTCAAGTCCAGAACAAATTCTAGAGTGTAGAAAATGATCTTTCCTTGTTGAAAATCATCACTCATCACTGCCTGGACAGTGATACCTTCTCAGGAGAAAATCATTAATGAATTAGCAATAGAGCAATTAGAAATAGATCAAATTGGATCAAACTCTCACCTCAGAATAAGCGTAGATTACACAGTGACAAGAGGTTTAATTATATTTTAAAAGAAAAATCTTAGCCTATCAGAAGGCATTGAATAAATGCTGACACTTAGGGCTGTCTGACTATAAACAGCTTTATTTTAACTTGAAAGTTAGTATCTGCTTAATAGATGAAATAATTTTTCCTCTAAAAAATAGAATGAAATGAAGGTGATAGAATTTAAATGTGCTGTAATTATAAAAATGAGAATATTTTATACATCATTTATAGCAGGATTAGTCTATGTAATCTTGAAGATAAATGAATTATAATTTTTCTACCTGAATTTTTGGATAGCTTAAAATATAATTACAGACAAATTGTTCTTCTAGATTTAAAAAAAATTAATTATAATTTATTTGATGAACATGTGTTGTCTTTCTCAACCTCCCTAATGGCAATAAGGTATTTTAACTTATATGGGTAAGGTAATAGATGTACTTAAACAAAGTTCTTTTAAAATAGGAGCTTTGCTCTAACTTTGTTAGTAATTAAGGGGTATTTTTTATATATAAAGTAAAGTCTCATTATAATCATGAGTCAAAAGAAAATTTCACAAAAATATCAAGTGCCTGTAATTATTGGTAATCAAATGGGATTCGAACACTATTCATACATTCTTATCAACCCTGTGGGAAAATTAAAGTCTATGACTATTGTTGAATGAATATTTAGATTTATGTGAGGTAAATTTTTGATTTGAAACTATATAGTATCTTATGTTAGTTAAAAAAAAATACTCATTATAAAATGAAGAACTTGTACCTCAGATAAAGAAGCCAGATAAATTCAGAAGCTTTAAGACCAGGGCATTCAGTAAAGTTAAGTATGTGGGCATACATGTATTTTAGTAATCCTGAAAATTAGACATACAAGAGGTAGATATGGCTTGTCCATGTAGATATCATATATACTAATCTTGGACTTAAAACTATATAGGAAGTCATTATAGATGGACCAGGTAATGACAATGACATGAACCATGAAAGAAAATTTGAAAATTGATTTGCTAACTTCATGACAAAGAATAAAAAGTTATTTTCTCTTATTTCACTCAACATAATACCCTCTAGTCCCATCCACGTTGTCACAAGTGGGAAGATTTCATTTCTTTTGATGGCTGCATAGTATTCCATTATATATATATATATTCCATTATATATAATATATATATATATATATATATATATATATATATATATATATAACAACTTCTTTATCCATTCATCTAAAGACAATTATCATATGATCTCCCTGATATGAGGAAGTTGAGAGTCAAAGTAGTGGGGTCGGTGGGGGGGGTAGGGAAGAAAAAAAAAATGAAACAAGATGGGATCGGGAGGGAAACGAACCATAAGAGACTCTTAATCTCACAAAACAAACTGAGGGTTGCCAGGGGAAGGGGGGTAGGGAGAGGGTGGTGGGGTTATGGACATTGGGGAGGGTTTGTGCTATGGTGAGTGCTGTGAAGTGTGTAAACCTGGCGATTCACAGACCTGTACCCCTGGGGCTAACAATACATTATATGTTAATAAAAAAATAAAAAAATTTAAAAAAATTCTTTTCTTTAGATGTTTCCACTTCCAAGAAAATACTAGTGACTAGAGGCCTCTTTTCTTTAGAAGAAAACCAATACTTTGAAATTGGAAGTGAACTAAGAAATAGAACCAAACTGACCATCAAATAGTGTTTAAATAACCACACGGAATGAGAGATTAAGAGCAACTCTTGAACAAAGTAATTTGATAAAATACCATTAGAGAGCTACATTCCTAAGAACAAAGGAAACAGTGTCGAAAAAATTTTGAACTTTGTTGAGTTATTTTATTGTTTGCTTTAATGTCATATAGTTTTAGATTTATTTTCTTGGATTATCAGATAAAGCAAATAGGTAATGACTTTTAGTTCAATAAAAATATTTTTTAGGATTAAAAGGAAAGGTACAAATACAATACGGGATTAAAAATCTAAATGGTAATTATGTATTACTAAAATTTAACTGGAAGTATCAATATAGGTGCATGTCTTTCAAAGAAAAAAAAATCATCTTTTTGACTTAGTCCACTAAAAGAGTTTGCCTTAATGTTCAGATTCTGATTGTTAATTGTATTTTTCTAATAAAATGAACCTGAGTTCCTTGGAGATGTTAGGGGCAGGGAGGTATAATTGAGGCTGGAAAATCATGTTGTGTCTGAAAGCAAGGAGGCTTTTAAATATTAATGGAATGTCAAAGGGTCACAGAAGTCAATGTTAATGGGGCTCTCTTAGGCCAAATTGTGAGAATTAGAACTTCAAAAGGGGAGAAATTGCTATGGTCCATTGAAACAAATTAAATCTAAAAAGCCATGAATCACTAAGTATTCTAAAATTAAGTCATTTAATCATCTTGTCAATTCATTTTATTGCATAAAGAAAATAGAAACTGTAACTATTAACTTAGTTAAGTGTTATTTTCTAAATCATGGGAAATACCGGTTAAGACATACACATGGGACCTGGAGACAGACAACAAGTAAAATGTAGAAAATTCACTGGATAAAATATTAATAATTCTAAGAATTATGTGGGCTCAAGAATATATTTAAAAAAATGAGAGTGAATCTATTCAAAAGGAATTGCAGTTAGGTTTCTGATGATCCTAACAGTGATTCAAATGATTCATTTAGGGGACACCTGGGTGGCTCAGTTGGTTAAGCAGCTGCCTTCCGCTCAGGTCATGATCCCAGCGTCCTAGGATGGAGTCCCACATCGGGCTGCTTGCTCCGCAGGGAGCCTGCTTCTCCCTCTGACTCTGCCTTCCACTCTGTCTGCCTGTGCTCGCTCTCACTCTCTCTCTCTTACAAATAAATAAATAAAATCTTCAAATGATTCATTTAGCCTTTGATTTTTGAAGTGAAATCTTAATAAGTTGTTTTAAGTATTAAAACATCGAAGATATAAAAAAAATCTAAGATAACTTTAAATTTGTGGCATTTATAAATTTAGTATACTAAATTTTTAAGAATTATTTTGTATTCACAAAGGTTGTATTTGTAAAATCATACAATATAAATACATACATACAATATAAATATAACTATATAAATAATTACAAAGGTAATACTTGACAGGATCTACTTACATCTACCTTGTATGCAGACCATTAACTTTTTTTTTTTTTTTAAAGATTTTACTTATTTATCTGACAGAGAGAGAGAGAGAGTGATCACAAGTAGACAGAGAGGCAGGCAGAGAGAGAGGGAGAAGCAGGCTCCCCGCCAAGCAGAGAGCCTGATGCAGGGCTCGATCCCAGGACCCTGAGATCATGACCTGAGCTGAAGGCAGAGACTTAAGCCACTGAGCCACGCAGGTGCCCCCAGACTGTTAACTTTTAACACTGGCATGCATGTTCCATTCCCTCACCCTTAACTGCTTGCAGACCGACGCCAACAAGGAAAAATCTGCCTCACCATCCATAAGCTCCTTTCTCTGTGTATTCGTATTCTCTAAACCCCATCTGGAAGGAATCCTTGTGTCTCCTAAATCCCATTTCCCTGGCCTAATAAAGGAATTACCCAATTTCATGCATAAGTAAAAGGGTGAGGATAGGATAAAAATTGCCGAGTTTATACTCCATTTTATACCAGAGCAGTTTCTCATTCTGTGTACTGTGCTCTTTGTGATGCTTGCAGTGCAGGAAAAAGTCCGGGCCCCATGTAGAACAATGTCAGGAGTTTTGGCCCTTTACCCACCTCCAAAATGATTTTCTAATTTAATTTTCTACTTCAGTATGTTAATGGGAATATACCTGTTTTTTTTAGATGGCCCAAGATTTTCTCCTTCAGGATGGTAAGTTCTATTTTAGCATGTCCTTTAAGGGACACATTTCTGAATACATTTGTGAAGTGCTAAACAATTTCAATTTATACCTTCAGCTACTTTTAAAAGAGAGTGACCATGGCATTAATATATGCCCCTCAGGAAGGCCTCTTCCCTGCCTATCTCCCTCAAGGGTTTCCGGGAATCACTGAGAAGGCACGTCTATTAGCATAATGAATATGTAGGTGTAAGTCTGTGATGAAGGCTGCTAGTCCATCACCCACAGTAATTCATGTCATACATTCTAAAAGTTGAACATTTAATTTGTACAGAGATTGCTAATGTTTTCGTACTCTGGCCATAGGGGTTATTTTATAGATCTTCAGTGTAACCTCCTTTATGGATAGGAAATATTTTCCTAGACAAATGCAATGCTTTCATTTAAATAAAAGCTTATCAGTACTCCTCTCAGGGAGCCCTTTAAATGTTTTCTGAGTTGTGTCTCCCTTTCTTCCCCTACCTGATAGGAAGCTTTTTCTCCCCTGATGACCATGGTGTCCTTCTTAGAAGGTTAGGAATCTGAATGACCAATTTAAAGAATACTGATCGAGCAAGGCAAAGGTGTACATTCTCCACAGCCCTTAATTGCACTCGTGAGCACATGTCCTGGAAGCGTTGCTTTTGCACCAGCTCCCAGTGAAATGATGCTGGGGATAATGCTATTGATGGTAACTAAACACTGGAAGGGCAATAAACATTGGAATATTATATGGCAACAAGGATCATTTTACTAAAGTTCGTATAAATAGAGAAATGAACATTTCAGGAACATAACACTGGATCAAAAACTCCAGCAACGTGGAATGGCTACTATTAAATAACAATAGGCAAGGCTAGCTGATAGATTGTTTAGTTACTTAGCATTGTCTTTGTAAAATTAAAAACAAAGACAACAAAATGATAAATTTAAAAATGTGGTTTCAGAGGGAGAAGAACACAGAGGCTTTGTTTTTTTTTTTTTTTTTTTAATGGGTGACAGGTGGACTTAAAATTTTGTTTTTTTTTTTTTCCCCACAAAATTTGTGCCTCTTGACCATCTTCCTCCAGTTTCTCCATCCCCGACTCCTCATCTCTTGTAACCAGAAATCTGATTTCTCTTTCTATTAATTTTGTTTCTTTTGTTTTTTTAATATGCTGTATATAATAAATGAGATCCTGTAGTATTTGTTTTTGAATAATTTCACTTAGCATAATGCCCACAAGTTCCATCCATGTTGTTGTAAATGATAGGATCTCCTTTTCTATGGCTGAATAATATTTCATTGTTTACCTATACAGCAGTTTCTTTTGCCATTCATGTATCTATGGACATTTAGGTTGTTTCCATGTCTTGGTATTATAGATCATGCTGCTATGAACATAGGAGTACAGTTGTTTTTCACATAGTGTTTTCTTTTCCTTTGGATATATTTCCAAAGAGGAATGACTGTATCATAAGGTAATTTTATTTTTAATTTTTTTTTTAGGAACCCTCCTACTGTTTTCTATAATGGCTATGGTAGTTTACAATCCCACCAGGAGCGCATAAGGGTTCCTTTTCTCCATAATAAACTGGGGAATACTTTTCTCTCTCTCTCTCTCTTTTTTTTTTTAAATGATAACCATTCTAACAGTCGTGATGCAATATCTCATTATGGTTTTAACTAACATTTCCTTAGTTATTAGTGATATGTGGTGTGTTTTCATGTACCTGTTGGTCATGGGTGTACTTCTCTGGAAAAATGTCTCTTCAGGTTTTTGTCCCATTTTTAATTGGAATTATCATTATCATTATTATTATTTTTTGGCTATTGAGTTTTATGGGGTTTTTAAAAAATATATTGCATATTACCCATGATTAGCAATGTGGTTTGCAAATATTTTTCCTCACTTTGTACATTGTCTTTTCACTTTGTTGATTGTTTCTTTTGCGAGGCGGAAGCTTTTCAGTCTGAAGTAGTCCTTCTTATTTTTTATTTTGTTGCTTATGCTTTAAGTGTCATATCCCAAAAAATCATTGCCAAGACTAATATCAAGGAGCTTTTTCCTTATGTTTTCTTCCAGGAGTTTTATGGCTTCTGGATTTACATTTAAGCTTTTAGCCCATTTAAAGTTAATTTTTGGGAGTGATCTGAGGGGTCTAGTTTCATTCTTTTACACGAGATTATCTGCTATTCCCAGAACCATTTTTTTTTTTTTTTTAGATTTTATTTATTTATTTGACAGAGATCACAAGCAGGCAGAGAGGCAGGCAGAGAGAGAAGAGGAAGCAGGCTCCCTGCTGAGCAGAGAACCCTAAGATCATGACCTGAGCCAAAGGCAGAGGCTTAACCCACTGAGCCACCCAGGTGCCATTTTTTAAAAGTGTCTTTTCTCTATTGCATATTCTTTACTGTCCCGTTCAATATTATTTAATAGTACATGCATAGTTTTATTTCTGGGGTCTTGGTTCTGCTTATGTTTCTATTTTTAAGCATTTCCCATTTGTTGTGAATTTTTGTGTGTTTAGAATTTTTATGTATAATAAGAAGATAAAAAAATAAAAAGAAAACTCTTGTTTGAAATAAGTGTCTTAAAAAAATAACTTTGAGACTTGGCAAAATTTTGGCTAAGCTAATCCTCTCAAGCCACCCAGGCGCCCCGGAAAATAGTATTCTTATAGAAAAAAAATTGAAAGGCGATTCTCAAATAAACCTTCTATCTTAGTATTTCTTAATTTTCAGTGTTTTTTCCTTTAGAAAAAAGATGTATTAAATACAAAGAAAAAGGAGCGCCTGGGTGGCTCAGTGGGTTAAGCCTCTGCCTTCAGCTCAGGTTATGATCTCAGGGTTCTGAGATCGAGTCCCGCGTCGGGCTCTCTGCTTGGTGGGGAGCCTACTTCCTCTTCTCTCTCTCTGCTTGCCTCTCTGCCTACTTGTGATCTCTCTCTGTCAAATAAATAAAATCTTAAAAAAACAACAACAACAACAAAGAAAAACGGGGCACCTGGGTGGCTCAGTCGGTTAAAGCCTCTGCCTTCAGCTTGGGTCATGATCCCAGGGTCCTGGGATTGAGCCATGCACCCCAGCACTGGGCTCTCTGCTCAGCAGGAAGTCTGCTTTTCTTCCTCTCTCTCTCTCTCTCTCTGCCTCTCTGCCTACTTGTGATCTCTGTCTGTTAAATAAATAAATAAATAAATAAAATCTTAAAAAAACACACACACAAAGAAAAAAGGGTGTGTCATTTTCAGATTCTAAGAACTTATGTTTTGGGTTTATTAATTTCCATTTAATGCACAGTATATTCAACTTGAAAAAAAATTCTGTTCTATGTATTATATTTTTATGATATGATCTGCTTTGAAGATATAAAAGATGATCCTTGTCCCATCTTGTTTGATAAGATATAGATAATTCTGTTTAAGTTTTTTTAATCTTTTGTCCCTGGGTAAGGTAGACAAATTGAGTTTCACTTTTAGTTTATTTATTCTGTCAGAGATTCTGAATCAGGAGTTTAAAGTCTCTGTCTGACAAGAAAAAGTCAACATCTGTTGAGTTGATTTATTATTTATGTATTAGATTTTATGGCACTTTTCCTCTGAAGAGCCAAAAGCATCCTACACATAATTCTTACACTTTTCAAATACCTTTCACAAGAAACACCTATAAACATCCCAACATGAAAAGCGACAGAAAAGGAATTGAAAGAGAAAAACAAGGAAGAAGAGGCCCCCAGGGCAAATGATCACAGCCTCAAATAGGAGGTGTGCCTAATAATTTAAGCATTCACGTTGCAAGGCCACTGGGGATACACTTGTCTCTGCCAAAGCTTTCCCCCTGCACATCTGCTGTCATTGCATGCTACCTGGCTCCCAGATGCTTCTCTTCTCTGTGGCTGCCTTTTCTACACTGTAAGCATCCAGTATTTTGTTAATTAGGGCAATCTCGGAATTTAGTATAATGAGATCTCAGGTTTCCCAAATGGTGTTTGTTCTCTACTCCTGAAGATAGTGGGATTTCTGTGAAGGTGGATTTGTGGTGGGAAAGAAAGTAAAGGTTGTTAGAATCTGTTGTAAACTACTTCCTGACTTATATGTGACCACTTAAAATGATTTAATTAAATAACAAAATAATTGATTTTAATTATTTTGAGCTAATAAGTTAAGGTTGAACAAACTTGGAAGGATTTTATGAAGACTCTAGGGATATGAAAACATAGTTTGCATTTTTTAGATTTCACTTACAGTTAAAACCATTGCTAAAAAAAAGCCAAATTGAAAATAAGTTCAGATTATATGGTTCCATAAATATCTATGATTTTATGTAATGCTTAAATACTTCATGTTTTCAATATTTTTCATATGGAAAAAAAGACAGTTAGAATGTTGCTGATAAAATGCCCTTTCTGTAATTTTCTTTTGTTTGAGAAGTATGTCTATTTCGTTTGATAGCTGAGGCAAAGGGACAGAACTTCTGTAATTCTTTCAGGATTGCATAGTATGAAATATTATACATTTTAAAATGTATTAAATATTTTTTGGAAATGGAAACTTGCTGAGATAATAAGCATATAATTTTAAGTTTCATGAGATTTTATAATTATATATTGAACTCATTTTCTTGACTCATGTTAACTGTCTTCATTTTTCTAAAAGAAAATAGAACCACAAAACTCAAAGTTATTGAACAAGAAGCAGAAAAATATGGCATGGCACCATATTTCTAAAACAAAAGTTACTAAAGTGTCTCAAAATGTATTACTTTCTGAAATTTATCTAATGATCTGAGAGTTCTGAGCACCTTAACCAACACCCACCAGCCATTTAAATTTTATTTATTTATTTGACACAGAGAGAGATCACAAGTAGACAGAGAGAGAGAGGAGGAAGCAGGCTTCCCGCTGAGCAGAGAGCCCGATGCGGGACTCGATCCCAGGACCCTGAGATCATGACCCGAGCCGAAGGCAGAGGCTCAGCCCACTGAGCCACCCAGGTGCCCCCCACCAGCCATTTAAATTGAAATTTGTTGCTGAACTCTGAGGCAAAGAGCAGCAAAGAACTTGACTGACAAGAGAAAAGTGAGCATTTTCCCATAGAAGATGAAAAATAAAACGTTTTTATTTTATTTTATTTTATTAATGAGAGTGAAAAGAAAAAATACCTCTACTTGGTCTTCTATGAGCATGAGAACAGAGGGACAGAGAGACAAGAGACTTCTGTGTATAGTTTTCTGTCTTTGCCTCTGATGCAAGTTGCTTCCACCATATGAATTATTTGTCCCCAATATATTAGGCCTCAGTAGTCTTGTTTGTGTTGAGTTGTATATCAAAGCAGTGACTTAAATGATCAGGTGCTAGAGATAAGCATGTTTCTGAAACAGAATATTCATTGTATTTTATGGTCTCTTTAAACACATGGAGTAAGGAACTTGAGATAATACTTCTTGTTTTCACTTATCCTTGACGCAAAGTTTGAGTTTCAACACTTTTCTGAGAAAAGCATATTTATTTGAAACCATATCTTGAAACAGTTCATAAGATAGATCTTATTCTCAATTACCAAAAGGCTATGTATATCATGTTAGTACTTTGCAATACATTTATTACCATGTAGACCCTGGCTTTTATGTAGTTTGTTTCAATCACTTAGTGTTTTTCAGTGTCTTCCTCTGTTAAGAAGGTTAATAAGTTTCTCTTCTTGCATCTTGATAGTGTTAACAATACTCTCCTTGATTGCCTAGACTTCATTGGTAGAAACATTATGATCTGTATTATCGAAGGTTTCATGCTTAGACCTTAGAGAAGCTAACATTTGAATTAGGCTCTGAGGAGCACATAGAGCTTAACTGACCAGACAGGTATTAAATACATGGAAAATGGGAGAGTAGAGCTTGGCTCCAGTGAGGTAAGTAGTGGTACTGAGACCAAAAAAGTTTATTAGACTAGGTTGGGGTAGGAAATGAAGCTTTAATACCTGAATGAAAACCCGATAGGCACTAGAGAGTATATGAGCATTTGTGACCATGGGGATGACATGGTGAAGCCTGTGCTTTAACATAATTTTTGCGAACTGTGTATGAAATGCATCTAATGCATACCTGACACCAACCTGGCAAGGGCATGAAACAAAGTGATGACATCTGGAATGAAAAGAAAGGGGGTACATGTGGCAGATAATTGAAAGGAAATTTCCATAAGAATTAAAGATTGGTAGAATGTCCAGGGATAACGTTTTTTCCTTTAGAATTGTCCTAATGCTTTTGCCTCAAGCAGTAGGAAAATGACCAATAGTAGGGAAATTGACACAGATGAAACAGAGATTTTAAAAAATGTTGATTTTGGTTTTAGACATGCTGATTTTGAGAAAAGAATGTTTCCAGAAGAGAACAGATTTCCTGAGGAGATAAAGAGACCAGTATAGATTTGGGAATAACTTTTTATATTTAAAACAAAAGACTTCCAAAAAGAGAAACAGGTTTGGGGCGCCTGGGTGGCTCAGTGGGTTGAGCCGCTGCCTTCGGCTCAGGTCATGATCTCAGGGTCCTGGGATTGAGTCCCGCATCGGGCTCTGTGCTCAGCAGGGAGCCTGCTTCCTCCTCTCTCTCTCTCTCTCTGCCTGCCTCTCTGCCTACTTGTGATCTTTCTCTGTTGAATAAATAAAATCTTTAAAAAAAAAAAAAAGAGAAACAGGTTTGAGTTTGGATAAAGTAAGTAGTGATCTTTAATAAAATTCATTAAGTAAGTAAGTAAATAAATAAATAAATAAAATTGAAGTGCTAGGATTACACCAATTGAAATTGATCTGGGTGAATATAATTTAGAGGCATTAGATCAATTGTTCTACATTTTTTCATGGTTATGAAAGTAATGAATGTCATTGTAGTAAGTTTTTAAAAATTTGGGAAAATAGAAATTAGGAAGAAAATAAAACAGCCAAAAATCACCATGTACAGTAATGACTATTAACATTTCGACAAATCTGTCACCTTTTTATATGCAATTTCATGGTTGATTCTGTAATTTTATGCTAAATTTAATATCTTTTTTGGCTTTAGATAAACTTTGGCCATACCCTTAAGAATTTTAAACATCATATATTGATGGCTATCAAGTGGCAAAGAGGCCACCTTTTGAATCAGACAGCTTTGTTTTAAATTCTAGAATCGTTATCAACTTGTTGCATGATGTTATGTAAATCATTTAACTTTTCCAAGCCTGAATAATTTTATCCAAAAATATGACAATTTTTTAAAGGCATTGGGAAGATTAAAGATATAATGTATATTACACATTAAAAATTAAAGATATAATATATATTAACCATTTATCACAGAGCCTTTTAATATTGTAAGCACAGCATCCATTAAATTTTATGGGTGTATCTGGAGTTATATATTTCTCTCTTGCCTTTTTTCCATGTTTCTCCTTTAAGGACTTCATTCGTATGTATCTTTTTTTCCCTCCATTTTGTTTTTCCTCCCCCTCCTCCACCTCCCTTCCCTCTTCTCTTCTTAGTAGTAAACTACATTTTCAACTTGAGATTGGGAAAGAAAACTAAAACAAACAAACAAACAAACAAACAAAACTTGTGATGGTCTGCCTTCAGCACAATTGTAACATCACTTCCTTATTCCCAGACTTTATTAGGAAACAGGTCACCAGTTATGTCACTTATAAGTGCCTTTGCATCCAGTCTATTTATTGTCTTAGTGGCCTCTCTGGAGCTAAGCAATACCTTCCTTGTCTGGAAATGAGAACCAGCTAATTTGGGGCATATTTGGGTATACCCTACCTTTCAAGTTGACTCCTGCCTTGCCCTGCTCAGAATTTTTTGGTCCAGCACATATCTGTCTACCTTTTAATTCTGACCCTTCCAGTAGGCTCCACTTCCTCTTAAAAGTCACCCATCCTAACTTCTTTTAAACTAGGACACCTAATGGCAACTGTTTGCTACAGTAAAGGCCTATGTGAACAGAATACAAAGGGGAAAACAGAAGACTTGTCAAAAATACAGATTCTCCTAGAAGTAGCAAGACAAAAATGTCATTACCCCTACATGGCCCATTTCCCAAGGGGTTTCAGCAGTACATTGAGTAAGCACCACGTTTTCCTTTAGCTATTATTATATTTATTATCTTGAAAGAAAATAATTTTGGAGGAGTCATTCTTTTTGCTTTTAGAAGGTGGCATAGGGGATGTGTATGTGTGACTTGAGGTCACAGGAAATTAGAAAGATTTTGACTTAAAACACCATTGTGACTGTCTCTCAGAATGATAGATAGAAAATACAGAATAGCGTGTTTGACTCAGGTCACTTGAGGGAGAGACAGGAGGACATTTCTTGGCATTTCTGCCAATAATTTATGGAATTGACTGACCAAGCACCTTTTACATCCATAATTATGATGAGCTGTTGTGAAAATGTCACAGGGTGAACTGCAATCTGCCTTGCTGTGGCCTCCGTGCCCATTAAAATTTTCTAACAGTTCCAATCCCTCTTAACAAGCCCCAGAGTTACACTTCTTTAAGGTTGGTATAACAACCTAGCTTTAAAATGCATGTTTTATTTCAGATGCATTCAATACCTTTTCTCCTATAGGAGTAAAGCTTAAAACAAATGTTTGTGCCTCATACTACAGCTTTGGTATTTATAACTCCTCTCAGGTAATTCTCAGAGATACAAATATGTATCTTTGGGAAATAATGGAGCTTAAATGCAACAAGTAAAACTGTTGCTACCCATGGTGCTTGTTTCTCTTCTTGATTCAAGCCATTTGTTATGTTTGACATGAAGTAGAAAGCAACTCTAAAATTTGAGTAATTTTAAAGTACATTTGTGATTTTTAAACTTCCATAAAACAACACTTCGATTTTAGGTTTAATGTTCAATTTTGTCCTAAGTGATCATAATATCAGCTTAAGTTTCCATGCTTCTGGTTTTCTACTGATATAAGAGGTAGTATTAACATTTTACATAACATGCAGGGTTGTATTAAGTTTGATGTCAGATGCCAAAGATCTGTAGTGAGTGGACTTTGGTTAAGGTATAATGAGAGCCAGCCTTAATGGGGAGCCTACAAAATAACCACCTTCTGAACACAGTTCTACTTTTATAGGAGCTATTCAGTCATGGCAGGTAAGTTATCCAGATGAGAGGGTTAATCATCTTTTCCAACATCAGTATTTATTTTACTAAAATTTTCAAACATACAAAACCAGAGATAATAGTATAATGAACTCATAGGTGCCCATTGCACCTAAGTTTAAGCAATTACCAACTCTTGGCCAGTCTTATTTCATTTCCCTCCTTTCACTCTCCCTTTCCCTGTTCTATTTTGAAGCAAATATTTAAATTACTTATATCTAAAAGTTAAAAAGCATTAAAGAAATGGCCAATGATACTATCATCTCACTTAAAACATGGTTAAGTTCTTAATATTATTAAATATAAGAAGCTCAAATTTCTGTCTCTTTTTATTTACTTTCTTCGATTATGATTACAGTAAAGTCAATGCACTGAAATCAGTCCATGCAATTGCTCTGTATTAACCTAAAGCTTCCTTCCTCCTCTTTATTTATTTTTTTTTTGCAGTTCAGTACTGAAGTAACAGAACTGGTTGGTAGAATTTTTTTTTTACATTCTATGTGCATCCTTTTTGTGTTATTTAAGATGTTATGCTGTCCCTGAATGTTCTATCAAATGCTCATGTAAAGACTTGATTAAACAGGGGGTTTTAGATTTTTAAGACTTCCTTCATAGGTGATATTGATTTCTTACATCATAAAGCACCTATTGTGTGATTTTTTTCCTTTTTTTGCAACTGTTAATATTTCATCAATGATTGCAAAATCGTGATGACCTAATTCTAATCTTTTTCTTTATTCCAACTCATTTATGAAGAGAAAAATCTCCCTCATTAATTTTTTGTTACTTTGAGCTATAGTCCATAAAAAAAATTAATGCTTGATATTTTTTCCTTCATGCAGTTTTATATATGGCATCTTCCATAAAATTATTAGTGATGTTTTCCAAAATTAATACATTCTTAAGGATTTAAAAATATTGATGAGTTAGTCTTCCATTTTAAAAAAGATAGCCATATTAATATAATTTTAACAATACTAGTTTTAGATGAATGGTAGCATACTATACAATTACATTGTTAACTCAGAAGCACATACCAGCGATTACTCCATAGCAATATATACTAGTTCATAGTTATTACTTTAATAAGTATGTGTATTTCATCATACGGGTATAAAATAATGTATTCAAGTTTCTATTAAGGGTTATTTCTAGTCTTTTGTCATTATAAATTGTAGTGGTCTAGTTCACAGATGGTTGCATATATCTTTCTAATATTTTCTGTGATACTCTTAGGATAGTTTTCTAGAAGACATTGCTATATCAAAGGTTAGAGCATTTATGATTCAGCTAAATATTGGCAAATTCCCTTCTATAAAGGTTGCACCATTTTGCAGTCCCTCCAGCAATTCATGAGTGCCCCTTTGCCTTCAGTATCATCAAGAAAAATCTGTCTACCTTGGATTTTTGCCAACTTCAGCACTAATTTACTTATTAGTCCAAAAGAAAAGCCAATACTTATTTTTTACTAATCTATATGCTTTTCTCTGATTTTCTCTAATCTATATTGTTTGTCACATAAAAGTAATTTCACTTCTTCATGCTGTGAAAAACATGTGACTCTCCATTTATTAATTCTACTGCTTCTTTATGCTGCTTCAAGTGACTTCTCCATTTATTCTGAGACATTATTACTATCTCTGCTAAAGTAAACATGCGATTCTACTGACTTCTTTTTATGTATTTCAAAACTGTATGTGAATACTCTAATTAAATTACTCCAAAGACCATTTCTAGCATATCTGTAATCAGCTCAGGCTATTTCTGTGGTGTGTAACTGATACAGTTAAATCCTGCCTGTTGGGTTCCTGTGTAGACGATCTGTTCTCATCAGTGTAACAGAGTTTTGACTAAATTGCTTTTTGGTATTGCTTTTTTTTTTTTTTTTTTTGCTAAGTTTACAGCCCTGCTTTAGACAAAGAAAGCTCAGATGACTTTATAAAAAATGCACAGAACACTTTAAAACAAATAAAGGCAAGGCTAAAACAGTGTTGAATTCTCTGCTCTTTGTTGGGTCACTAATACAATTTCTGAACATGGCATACACTTTCATTTATTGTCCTGAATTTTAATTTTTTGCCTAAAGCTAGTTATTTTTCCTTGAAGTGAATCATTGATTTACTTTCCCTCAAGCCGAATTTCAGACTCAGACTACCTGCAGCGATATGCTTGTTGTGACTAGAGAATCAGTCAGGGGAAGAAGCCTTTTTGTAACTGTCTATGCAACAATGACTTCTCTTCTCTCTTTTCAATCAGAGAAATACCCCAGACTCCCTTCACTGCAAAGCAAACAAAAGCTATAGTTCATGAAAATGTTGATGAAATGGTGTGTAGAAACCAAACATAGTGGCAGCCACTTAGCTTTTAGATTTAAATGCATTCGTTTTTAGTAGAAATAAAAATAAGCCCAGCTGTCCAAAACATCTCAGGTTCTGCCTGAGATTTCATGAGAAGATTTTCCCAAGGAATATGCTTTTATTTTATCAAGGGATAAGTGAGTGACTCTAATTCTTACTTATTCAGTATGAAACTGAGTGTGACATACCAATTCTGGTAAGTTCATTTCAGCAAATCATGTTGCCACAACCTGAAAGGAACAATGTGATGTGTTAGGAAGAATACAGAGATAAATGAGAAATGATCTCCCAGTTCAAGGACATCCTCTCCCCCCAAGTTAACTCAGTATCTCCTTTTGATCTTTTAAAGTCCTTTTAGGTCCTATCCTTTTGCAGTTTGGATAGAATCATTCTGGGGATTGTATTGGAGTCACTAAGTACTTCTTTATTTGTGTATCTCTGAAGTGGGGCTACAATATTTTTAACTCCCAGAAACACATTTCTTTTGGATTCTGCATCCAAGTTTTTCTTTATCTGTCAATAAAGTCCAGGCATCTAAGAAGGAAAATGAAGATGCTCCGCTAACAGAATATTCAAAAGGGATCATAGGTTGCTAAATCAATAATGGGCTCAAAAAGTCAGATTAAATATTTTTTTAACACACACATACACACACACACACACACATACGTGTGCATGTGCACATGCAAAGTCAAGACACTTTCTTGAGTTAGTGCCAGATGCTGGAATGTGGTTGAGCCAATGCCCTCAGGAAGGAGAGGTTTTGGATGCAGTTTTGGACATGTCCTACTCTAAAGAGAGCAAAGAACACCAGGAATTTTTATAGTCTTCAGGAAATACTGTAAAGGGAATTTCCTAATCCAACTATCTTAAAAAATGAAAACGAAAAACGAAGTAAGAGTTAAAACTTTTTTTATGTCTAAAAACAAAAACAAACAAACCCTTTTTTAAATGTCTGTAGTGGTAAGCCAGTTTCTCAGCCTGCCATAAGGCTTTCTTGTGGGAAATGAGCTGCGAAAGGAAAAAATACAATGTGGATCAAAACTGTGGCAGAAAAGGGGAAGTAAAATAAAAATCTCCCTGGGGACAATAGGGAGCAAAGGAAGAGGAGACATGGGGTTGAGATGTGGGAGTCTTGCTGTCATCCCTGTGAAATGAAATCCTGGAACAGAAGGGGCTGCCATTGTCAGGGGAGAGACGCTGAAGCTGGGGACGCTGTGGCTCTCGTCCTATTTGGGACGCGGGCACAGACAAGTGGTAATATGTTGTGGTGTGGAACAGACCCAGGGCAGTTCTTCAGAGAACAGAGTTAGTCAGGTGCAAAGGACCTATTCAGTAGTCAGGAGGTAATGTTAGCTCTCTTTGGTAATGAGATACCAGAGTTACCTCCTTCTCCCGTATCAGGTGAGATACTGAAAATAATTGGGATTCTGTGGGGCATGCCACATGTTAGACCCAAGAAGCCCCCACAGCACAGACATGTGTGAGACTAAGTCTAGGGACCTGTGGTGCTCAACAGGGAAGAGAATCAGAATATGTCTGCAGTGCCAGCGAGAGGACCATAGTAGGGCTCGGTCCAACACAAGGTCTTCCTAAGGCCTTACTGAGTTGACAGGGACAAAAACCACAAGTTATTTCAAGCAGATGATGAGCAGCAGGAACCAAAAGGCCCAAAGCTGGGAACTCCTGTAACAATACTTCAGAAATGCCAAACAACACAGACACAAGAATCAGCACAAGGCAAGTGTATTTCCTTTCTGCTATTGCTGTGAAGTCTGACCTCGATGCCTTCCGTAACAATGAAAGATGCCTTCTTGGAGAGGGGGAAATGTAGAGTGGAGCGTTACTTAGATAGACAAGAGGAAGAGAATGAAAAGAAACTGCTATAAACATTTTACCGGGTTGGGGAAATTCAACATTTATGGAGATCTACTACTTAGAAAGTAAAATCAGTAATAGACAAAAGAAGATAAATTTTATGCACACATTTAAGTGCAGTATAAATAAACTTGAACCCCAGCAGAATTACATTATAGTTCTTGGTCATTGATTCTGTATATACCAATGGGGTGTAAGTGACTTAAGGGCAGAAAGTTACCTTATTTTTCTTTGGTATCTTCTGTGAATAGCATAATTTTGGTCATAAAGAAAATGCTAAAATAGTGTTTATTAGATTGAAATGAATTTACTGCTACCAAGAGCATTTGCTTTGAAATCATGGTTCCCTTGTACTTGGGCTGAACAACCCAAGGCGAGAATTGTATTTTTCCAGAGGGTCTGAATCTTGAAGAATTGGTTCAAAGGCAGTTGAACCAGAGGTATTAGCATGAGGAAAGACATTGAGATAAGAAACAAGTGTGCTTGCAAAATGGCGAGTTCTCTAATTTGGCTGATTAGGAATTATCATTATCAGGATTAAATTCCAATAATAATATTAGCAGTTATAGTTTACTAAGCACTTTTTCCATTAGCATATTACTGCACTTTGTAATTTATATCCTTCATTTCAATTAACAGTCCTGTGGCAGTGGGTATTACTGCTGTATTCATCAGCTTCCAATTAGGAGACAGAAATCACATGGTAATTCAAACATGGAAAGTTATTGTAATATGGGATTGCCATTTTAGAATAGTGAATACCAGCAGAAGCTTCTGCTCCTAGCCAGGCTGACATCTTGTACCCAAACAGGAGACAAAGCTGGATACTTTCCTCCTATGGGACTGAGATGCAGACCGTTTTGGAAAGGCTGCAGCCATGACTTACTGGATGGTAGAGTTGGCTGAGGTTTTGCAAAAAAAGACCCACTATGAATCCTCCTCTGGGGTGATGGGGAAGCTGCCCGTGGAAAAATTCTGAGCCTCAGAATGCCCTGCAAAGCCAAGGGGGAGAGCTACTCAAAGGGGTGTGCGGAGTTGGTCATACCTTCTGTGTAGCAGCTCAGCAGTGTGCCCAGGAAGCTCCTCTTTGAAAAGTGCTGCCCCCTGCTGGCCCAGAGGTGCTATGGCTGTCTCGTGATGTAGGGTGTAGGTACCTCCAGAGTCCTATGTGGTTCAGGAACCTTAGGAGAGAGGCTCACCAGAACCAGGAAAGAACCTCCTATCTCTGGTGTCCCTCTAGCGTCCTCTACTGATAAAGCTTGACATCATGTCCTTTGGGAAAGGAGGAACCAGTGTCCAGTAGCAGACAATGAAATGCAAATTTGCCGTTGAAAACCCATCTTGTTTACTTTTTACAGGTTAGGAATTTGAGTGTCAGATTTTCATGACTCTGAGTCATACAAATGATCAGAAATGCTTGGAATTTAAACAGTTGCGTATTTAGTTTTCATTATATGCGGCTGTTCCTAGAAGATTCATCTGACAAGTGTGTAGAATATGTTATAGTGGGAGTGAGGTGGGGGCAGGATTACCTAGTAAGTTGTTACAGTGAGCCATGAAGAAGAAAATGAGGACTTGTGCAATATGTAACTTTTGTGTAACTTCTGGATTTTCTAAATTAAGCTGGTTAAAACAAGGTTGTTTGAGTGTCCTATGGTAAAAGCAATTGACAGGAAAATGCTTATAGACTCATTTAAAGGATATGATTTAAATCTATACAAAGAAACAGCTTACTCTATGTAGATTGTTCTCAATCTAAATTTTGCATTTCGCATGTATCTCTGTTAGAGGAACAGATCTTACTGGTTTTCAAAGCCTCAAAAGACTGTGTGGTATAGATACTATCATCTGATGGGGTGAAGGTCCCTCAGCATTCCCTTCAGGAATATTTAGATCCTTCTTATCCTTCCCAAAGGCTTTGGAGTCTCCAGCTATATGCTAACTTGCTTACTCTAGGTCTCAGTAACCATGGGCATCCTCAGCTTTACTGAGTGCCCCATGGTCATTTTCCCAGGCTGACGTCCTTGGCTGTGCCCATCTCTCGTGAGCCCATGTTTCAGATCTATCTGAGATACATCCAAACAACTAGCTATTACCTTTTCTCCATAAATTATATGGACTTTTAAGGGAAGTCTGTTAGAATCCCAATTGTCACTTGGAAAATGCAAGGATTTATAGAATCTGTGTTATACTGGGTTTACTACTGCACTCTGTCCCTTTTATTAAACTCATTCTTAGAACTTAGCCATAGGACTCCGTTTTCCTTGCCAAGCCTCCCCCCAACCCCCACTTCGGACTAATGGGCAGTGTTGTGTAGTGGTTAGGATTATGTTTTGGTTCTGAGAATGCACCATGCAGACCTGCAGGTACAGAGAGCATAAGGAGGATAACTGACCACAGGTCCCACTGAGGCACTCTGCATACTGGCCATTCCTGCTTAGTGTCTGAGCACAGCAGGGAGATGAAGGGGGGCTCAGTCTTGAAAGACAGGGCACTCCTCTGATGCTGTCTTTGACCTATGGACTTTGACAGCGTTGGCAAACTTTCCTTAATCTGCCCTGCGTCTGAATCACTTCTGCCCCATCCGTTTTGTTTCCTCTCTTTCACTTCTCTAGAGATTTGCTTAGTGATGTGACAGCTCTCCCACCCTTTCTGAGTTTTTCTCCATTTCCCCACAGGTATTTCCCCAAGTAAAATCTTTGGATTTTTAATTCTGTTTTGGTATTTGCTTCTTGGAGCTTTTAAATGAAGTTATCTGTGGATTCAATACAGATGGTTCAAACCTGGGCTTGGCCATTTACTGTCAGTTAACCTCTGTGTTCTGCAGCTTAGGTATATGGGAGTAATTAATTATGTAGTTCATGGGGTCATAAGGAATAATAACATTCATATGTGTATATAGAAAATTATAAAAGAATAAATGGTAGCTGTTATGTTCTTCTATTCTCGGCACAGTTTACTGTATAGCAATCTAGGTGAGAAAACTTTACATGAGCTGTCAGAAATTTTTCATCTCGTCTTGTTAAGTACCTCTTGAATGTATGCAAAAAAAAATGCAAAAAATTATTAATGCAAAAAAGGAAGCCACCGTATCTTAGGATGTTGAAGGATAAATCGTAGAATCACACACGCAGAAAATGAGAGGAATATTCATGCTGTCCATATATTGTTAGCACAGCAAACCTAGCAAAAATTTCCACATGCACAGCTTAAAAGGCTCCATTTTGCTATATTTAGATACCAGAGGTGAATAACAAGAGATAATAAATTACAAGAATCAGTAGGACATCACTGAAGGCTGGGATACCCTGCATGTAAATGAGATGTGTGAAAGATAAGAGGAAGCAATAAGCAGATATTAAATGAACAATAACTCACTTCTTATGCATAATCTCATTTTAAATGATACTTATAAAATGCATGTGCAAAAATTTATTTGATTTTTTTCCCCTCTGGATTTTAATATAGACATAGTATCAAGGGACAACTATCCTGGAATGGTATCATGTGATCCAATCATACATTGTACTTTTTAAAGAATTTTCTTTCTTTCCCTCTCTCTCTCTCTCTCTTTATTTTTTTTTTTTTATTTTTTTGTGGTGACAGAGAATAAGCAGGCAGGGGTAGAGAGAGAACCTTTTTTTTTTTTTTTTAAGATTTTATTTATTTATTTGACAGAGAGAGATCACAAGTAGGCAGAGAGAGAGAGAGGAGAAAGCAGGCTTCCTGCTGAGCAGAGAGCCCGATGTGGGACTTGATCCCAGGACCCCGAGATCATGACCTGAGCCGAAGGCAGCGGCTTAACCCACTGAGCCACCCAGGCGCCCCGGGAGAGAGTGGATCTTAAACAGACTCCGTACCCAGTGTGGAGCCCTACATGTCTAAACCATGAGATCATGACCTGAGCTGAAATCAAAAGTCACCCTCCTAACCAACTGAGCTACCCAGATACCGCAGAGAATTTTCAAATAAGTGATCTTAATTCTTACAACCACATGAGAGGTGATAGCATAAATACTAACAGTTTTATTTTCTATCAGGGTAAACAGATGAATGGCCTGTAATGACCTTGTAGAGGACACTTTGCTCATTCCTCATTTTAGTTAAGTGTCATTCTATGATCTGATGAGAAATTGGTTAAGTTCAGTATTATCATTCAGAATTACTAGATCCATTTATATTTCTTGAATACCACATTAATTGGGTCTTACATGGAACCTCTGAGACTTTTTAAATGTGATGAAACAGAAATCACCCTGGACTTTGTCCAACAAATTGAACTGAGCAAGAAAGGAGTGTTCTGGTATATTTGTCCAAAGACACTTGATATGGTGACAAAAATGGTTTCCAAACCATCTGTGAGATCTTATTCAACTAACATCCCTAAAATCTATATCTATGTGGTCGGTCACATGGTTCCCATCAGGATTCTGTCCAAGAACAAGCCGTAAGTGAGCCATATGGATTTTAGCCTCCCCTGGTGAGCAAGAAGGTGTTCAGTTGCACAGCTTAGAGTTTCTACAGAGGATGGCTGCCACATATGTAAGAGATGCAAACTCCTGATGGAACCTGCATCTAGTGAAGATCCTAGGTGGCTAATGTAGAAGACGGGCACATACTTTGAGAAAAACTGGTCAGATAGGTCTGTTTTCATGACAATTTAGTAGTCAAACTGTTTCTCCCAAGGGACTGCTTTGAATTTGAAGCCAGTTGAAGGTTTGATAAAAATAGCTGAAGAGTTCTGAATAGTTCTTAATTGTAAAAAAGCCAATTAGCCTTTCAAAGGACAGAGATAATAAATTATGGATTGTAACTTATTTTAATAACCACAGATCAAATGGACAGCACCATGAGGTATAAGCAATATAACTTAATTAAATACTTGAGAACCTATTGAATCCATCATGTTTTTCCCATCCTGTTCCTTCTTCCTTAATCTCCATTTCCTCTTTTTACATATATATGAGTATATATGTATATATGTGTGTGTTAGTGAGTGTTTGCATATATTTTTTGAATAGATTATCTATGTCTTTTCCTCATATTTTCTCTCATTTTACGTTGAACGTCTTCAAACCTTTGTTTCACTTCCATAAAATTGTTATTTTTATATCCCACTCAAATCTACTCCTTTTTGTCTTCTTCTCTCTTTACAATAAGGTATCTTTTCACCCTATATCCATGCTGTCTCCTGAAAAAAAAAAAAATCTCTTTCTGGTAACATTCCAAATGAGTAATACTGTTCCCCTTTCTTCTCATCCTTGCCAACATCTGCCATTTCCTATCTTGTTAATATTAGCCATTCTGACTGGTATGAAGTGCTTTTGATTTTGATTTTTGATATTTTTTTATTTTGATATTTCCCTGATACCAAGTGATATTGAGCACTTTTTCATGTGTCTGTTGGCCATTTGTGTGTCTTCTTTGGAGAAATATCTGCTCATGCCTTCTGCCCATTTCTTGATAAGATTATTATTTTGGGGGGGGTGTTGAGTTTGATAAGTTCTTTACATATTTTTGGATACTAGCCCTTTTTAAATTTGTTTTAAGATTTTATTTATTTATTTGACAGAGATCACAAGTAGGCAGAGAGGCAGGCAGAGAGAGAGGGAGGGAAGCAGGCTCCCTACTGAGCAGAGAGCCCGATGCAGGGCTCAATCCCAGGATCCTGAGACCCTGACCTGAGCCGAAGACAGAGGGTTAACCCACTGAGACAACCAGGCGCCCCTGGATAGTATCCCTTTATCTGATCAGACATTTGCAAATATCTTCTCCCTTTCTGTTGGTTGCCTTTGAGTTTGGGGAACTGTTTCCTTTGCCATGCAGAAGCTTTTTATCTTGATGAAGTCCCAATAGTTGATTTTTGCCTTTGTTTCCCTTGCCTTTGGAGATGTGTAGACACATCTAGAGCAAGAAGGTGTTGTGGCCAAGGTCAAAGAAATTGCTGCCCGTGTTCTTCTCTAGGATTTTGATGCATTCCTATCTCACATTGAGGTCTTTCATCCATTTTGAGTCTATTTTTGTGTGTGGTGTAAGGAAATGGTCCAGTTTCATTTTTCTGCATGTCACTGCCCACTTTCCCCAGCACCATGTGTTGAAGAGGCTGTCCTTTTTCCATTGGATATTTTTTTCCTGCTTTGTCAAAGATTAGTTGACTATAACTTGTGAGTCCATTTCTGGGTTCTCTATTCTGTTCCATTGACCCATGTGTTTGTTTTTGTGCCAGTACCATACTGTCTTGATGATTAGAGGTTTGTAGTAGAGCTTGAAGTCTGGAATTGTGATGCCACCAGCTTTGGTTTTCTTTTTCATCATTCCTCTGGCTATTTGGGGTCTTTTCCAGTTCCATACAAATTCCAGGATTATTTGTTCTAGCTCTGTGAAAGATGATGATATTTTCATAGGGATTACATTGAATCTGTAGATTCTCACCAAGATACTAGCCAATAAGATCCAATACTACATTAATAGATTTATTCACCATGACCAAGTGGGATTTATTCCTGGGCTGCAAAGGTGGTTCAACATCTGCAAATCAATCAATGTGATACATCACATTAATAAATGAAATGAAAAGAATTATATGATTTTCTTAATAGATGTAGAAAAACATTTGTCAAGATACAGCATACTTTCTTGATTAAAGTTCTCCACAGTGTAGGGATAGAGGGAACATACTTCAATAACCTAAAAGTCATCTATGAAAAGCTCACAGCAAATCTCATTCGCAATGGGGAAAGACTTAGAGCTTTTCCCCTAAGGTCAGGAACACACAAGGGATGCCCACTCTTAACACTGTTGTTCAACGTAGTACTAGAAGTCTTAGCCTCAATGATCAGAAAACAAAAGAAATAAAATGCATTAAAATTGGCAGAGAAGTCAAATTCTCACTCTTCACAGATGACATGATACTTGATATAGAAAACCCAAAAAACTCCACCTCCAAATTTCTAAAACTCATATAGGAATTCAGCAACATGGAAGGGTATAAAATCAATGCACCAAAATAGTTTGCATTCGTATACACTAATAGTGAGACAGAAGAAAGATAAATTAAGGAATTAATCCCACTTGCAGCTGCAACAAAATCCATTTGAATTTGAATTCTGTGTCCTTTTGACATAATAGTTTGTTTTCTTTAAAAATAGTACATCTCTATCATCTCTTACATATTACCTGATCCAGCTGAAATCAGTTGTCTAGAAAGCCTTTGTTCCTTTCAGTATGGAAAGCACAAGTATAAAATTACATAACTGGGAGGTTTCCTGGTATCTTAACCTCTCGATTAGAAGTCAAGAGAATAACTGAGAAAAAGGAATGACATGATCAAAGAACAATACTTTGTGTAAATACTTTAGGAAAAAGAATAACCTGAGACTTAAATAATTTAAAAAAATATTTGTAAGTTGTATTTAACATTTTATTCTAACTTTACCTGTTTTCTTGTATTTTGATTTGACATCTGTCCTCATTTTACAGGCACCTGTACATTTATTGCTTATTTTTCTTATTCCTTCTCCTGGGTGTTAACTTCATTAAATGAGAACAATAAAATTGCCAGATTAAGGAAATTGGACAGTCTCAACTTGGGTTTTTTTTCTTAGCTGGTTTATCAGTATGCTAAGCAATGTGAGAATGTATATTTAGGCTGAAGATCTGGCTCATTAATCATCTACTACCATATTCTTCTAAGTAGTAAAGCTCTTGTTAGTGAAACTGATGGATAGTGAAAAACAACCTAATGAGTCCTTCAATTTTGCATTAGTGTGTTAGGAAGCAAAAAGGCATATGGAAAACTAGGTATTTCTGAGCTATAAGACTTGAAAGAGATTCCTATTTCATATCTTAGGTGAAAAAGTAGAAATCCAAAGAGATAAACTTATTTCCTCAGTGCCACATACTTACTATTAAAAAAATTGTTTAATAACTATCTTTGAATGAAATGCATTTCCTGCCTTTTATATCAAAGTTGAATTTACTTGGAGAAAACTAGGTGAATATTTAGGTTTATTTTTAAATATGCTGAAGTGGAAGTCAAAGAGTATTTAACCACTTCTTTAAAGTAAGTAATTAGAGCCACAGGTTAAAAAAATATATATGTTAAATTACTTATACAGTATTCTCGTCATGGAATTTCTTTTTAAGGAATGCTTAGGAAAGGGCAGTTTGATGGAGAAAATGTTTATGTCATAATAGAAAATGTATCCATGCTCAAATAGGAGTTTATAAGTAATTTTTTGACTGGATTATTTGTTTTTTGGGGTGTTGAGTTTGATAAGTTCCTTATAAATTTTGAATACCAATCCTTTATCTAAAACGTCATTTACAAATATCTTTTCCCATTCCATGGGTTGCCTCTTAGTTTTATTCATTATTTCCTTTGCTGTGCAAAAGCTTTCTATCTTGATGAGGTCCTAAATAATCCAGTCAAGAAATGGGCAGAAGACATGAACACTTCTCCAAAGAAGACATAAAAATGGCTAACAGACACATGAAAAAATGTTCAATATTGCTAGCCATCAGGCAAATATAAATCAAAACCGCAATGAGATACCACCTATGCCAGTTAAAATGGCAAAAATTAACAAGACAGGAAACAACAAGTGTTGGTGAGGATGTGAAGAAAGGGGAATTCTCCTACACTGTTGGTGGGAATGCAAGCTGGTACAGCCACTCAGGAAAGCAGTATGGAGGTTCCTCAAAAAGTTAAAAATGGAGCTACCCTATGACCCAGTGATTGCACTACTAGGTATTTACCCCAAAAAGGGTACCTATACCCCAATGTTCATAGCAGTTTTCTGCTAGGAATTTTATGGTTTCAGGTCTCATATTTAGGTCTGTAATCCATTTTGAGTTTCTTTTTTTGTGGTGTCCAGTGAAAGTGATCCAGTTTCATTCTTTTGCATGTGGATGTCCAGTTTTCCAACCCCATTTGTTGAAAAGACTGTTTTCCCCCCTTGCATATTCTTGCCTCCTTTGTCAGAGATTAATTGACCATAAAATGTGGTCTATTCAGTTCTATTGCCTGTTCTCTATTAATCTGTGTATTTATTTTTTGTGCCAGTACCTTACTGTTTTGATGAATACAGCTTTGTAGTGTATTTTGTAATCTGGGATTGTGATACCTCCAGCTTTGTTCTTCTTTTTCAAGATTGCTTTGGCTATGTGGTTCCATAGATATTTTAGGATTATTTGTTCTAGTTCTGTGAAAAACACTGTTGGTATTTTGAAAGGGATTGCATTGAGTAGTATGGGCATTTTAATAATATTGGTTCTTCCAATTCCATGTGTATGGAATATGTTTCCATTTGTTTGTGTCATCTTAAACTTCTTTCATCAGCATTTTATAGTTTTCAAAGCACAGATCTCTCACCTCCTTGGTTAACTTCATTGCTGGATATTTTATTTCTTTTTTTGGTGCAATTGTGAATGGGATTGTTTTCTTAATTTTGTATCCTGCTACTTCATTATTAGTGTATAGAAATGCAACAAATTTTCTGTATTTGACTTTATGTCCTGCAACTGTACTGAATTCATTTATCAGTTAGTAGTATTTTTTTTGTGTTAATAGTATTTTTGTAGAGTTTTTAAAGTTTTCTGTTTGTAGTATCATGTCATCAGCAAATAATGAAAGTTTTACTTCTTAACAAACTGAATGCCTTTTGTTTCCTGTCTGATTTCTATGGCTAGGACTTCCAATTATGTGTTGACTAAAAGTGTTGAGAGTAGATATCCTTGTCTTGTTCCTAACCTTAGGAGAAAAGCTAACAGTTTTCGCCGTTGAATGTGATGGTTATTGTGCACTTTTTGAATATGGCCTTTATTATGTTGAAGCATGTTCCTGCTAAACCTACTTTGTTAAAGGTTTTTATCTTAACTGAGTGCTTTTTCTGCATCTAATAAGATGATCACTTGGTTTTTATCCTTTGTCTTATTAATGTGATGACTCACATTGATTAATGTGTAAACATTGAACCATCTTTGCATCCTGGGAATAAATCCTACTTGATCACGGTGAAGGATTTTTTTTTCTTTTTCTTTTCCTTTTTTTTTTTTAAATTACATTCAGTTGGCCAACATACTTAATTAGTTTTTTTTTTATAATTTTTTTAAATATTTTATTTATTTATTTGACAGAGAGAAATCACAAGGAGATAGAGAGGCAGGCAGATAGAGAGAGAGAGGGAAGCAGGCTCCCTGCCGAGCAGAGAGCCCGATGCGGGACTCGATCCCAGGACCCTGAGATCATGACCTGAGCCGAAGGCAGCGGCTTAACCCACTGAGCCACCCCGGCGCCCCCTTAATTAGTTTTTGATGTAGCATTCAGTGGCTCATTAGTTGCATATAAACCCCAGTGCTCATCACCACACATGCTCTCCTTAATACCTGTCTCCTGGTTACCTGATCCCCTACCCTCCCCCACCCACTGTAACCCTCAGTTTGTTTCTCAGAGTCTAGAGTCTCTCATGGTTTTTAAATGTATTGTTGGATTTGGTTTGCTAATTGATAAACCTTTAGCCAGATTCATTAAATAAAATAAAAAAGGGATGGGGATATAAATAAATGAATAAATAATAACTGATAAATAAAGAATAAATAATAACTGACCACCACAGAAATGCAAAGGATGATATTATGAAAAATTATAAGCCAATAAATTGGACCTCCTAGAAGAAATGGACCAATTCTTAGAAACGCATAACTTTTCAGAACTGAATAGGAAGAAATGGGAAATATGAACAGACTAATGACCAGCAATGAAATTCAATCAGTAATCAACACCCAATGAACAAAAGTCCAGAGTAGACGACCCCATTGGTAAATTCTGCCTAACATTTAAAGAAGAATTAATACCTATTCTTCTCAAACCATTCCAAAAAACAGGTGAGAAGGGAAGGATTTTAAGTTTATTCTACAAGGCCAGCATGACAGCATACCAAAGCCAGATAAAGATGCTATTAAAAAAAAAGAGACAAAGCTATAGGCCAGTATCTCTGATGAACGAGGATGTAAGAATCTTGAAGAAAATTTAGTTTCTTCAGTCTTTGAGGGGAAACTGGCCCTGTGACTTTCTTTGACAATTAAAATAAAATAACATGGAAGTGACATTGTGTGGCTTTGCCCTTTCTGCTTTTAAAAATGCTGCCCTGAGATTTTCATGTAAGGAAGTTGATGTGACCTATTAGAAGATGAGATGCCACAAGAATAGAACCAAAGTACCCAAGTGGGTACAAAGCACAAAGTGCCAGACACGAACTGGTGAGCAAGTGAGGCTATAACAGAACCCTGAATGTTTGGGGCTAGGTGATACAAGGAGACTGTCCATGGAGGCTAGGAAAGAAGCAGAGGAACTATTGGAAGCTGCAGGAAGAACATTTATGTAACAAGTGGTTGAACAGTTGTCAAAACTATCACTTGCTATAATTCAAAAGAAAGATGCTGTACTAAATACTCTTAGCGGTCTGATTAAGGAGATCTCTGGACAATAATGAAGGTGCCCATAGTATTTTCCTAGCTTTGTATGTATGATGAACATGTGAACTAATGAAGCAACTGTTTGATTTGAAAGGAGATTTTTATAAAAGTAGAAGATTCTAGGATGCTATGTTAAAGGACATTGGTGTTGAATTGGTACAAAGACCACCAACTTGGTCTTGACCTTTAGGAGCTGAGACATTTAAAACAGAAAAAGAAGTCTGTGGAAAGCAGAAAGCAGCCCACTATAACTTCTTAATTATAAACATGACCTATAGAGAAGAAAAAACATTTTAGAGAGCAGAACCAAGAATCCAGAGAAGGTACCAAGAACATAGGAGAATGATGGATTATGAAACCAGTCTGAGGGAGCGCACAAGGGCCATGAACAAAGAACATTCTCTATTTTCAGAGTTACAGCACTGGCAGTAAGTGATGGCTGGATTTCAGAAACGCGCTGAATGGGTAAGTTCCATGTGTCCCATCCATACTGAGGTTATATGTTCACATTATTTCTATTGAGGTTATTCTGCCTCTGTATTACCAATGCTAGATGGATGTTAGATGGATGAATGGATGTGTTTGAGGGGGTTGGTGATGGTGCATCACCTTTTTAGCTTATGGATCTATGGACAAAATACAGATCATTAGATACTGGTCTCTGAGCTCAGTGAAACTTAAGGGTAATACTTTAGGGCTCTGGAGAACAGATACTTGTATTTTATGTGTGGGGGGATTAGAAGTACTTATGTAACCAGAGGACAGATTGTGACGGATTTAATATGATTACAAAATCTTTTTATTTTCCCCTCAAGAAATAGTCTCTTTTGGGGTGCCTGGGTGGCTCAGTGGGTTAGGCCTCTGCCTTCGGTTCAGGTCATGCTCTCAGGGTCCTGGGATCGAGCCCCGCATTGGGCTCTCTGCTCGGCGGGGAGCCTGCTTCCCTGTCTCTCTCTCTGCCTGCTTCTCTGTCTACTTCTGATTTCTCTCTATCAAATAAATAAAAAGGAAAAAAATTAGAAAAAAAAAAAAAAAGAAGTAGTCTCTTTTACCACTCCTTGAATCATAGGTGGCTTTGTGACTTTTTGTTTCAAATAAAATGTAGGTAAAGCAGTGTTGTGATCTCCAGAGTCTAGACCTCAAGATATCTTGCAGTGTCTTTGTTTGTCACCTTGGAATGCTACTTGGAGACCATACTCTCACTAAGTCAATCTCACCTGCAGAAAGACGAGAGGGCGTATTGAAGGAAAGGGATGGATACCATTTGGAAGCAGCAGAAGCTGCCAGACATGGGTGAAGCCATTTGGGACCTTCCTGCTGAGCTCCCCTTCCAGCTGAGTGCAGACACCTAAATGAGAACAGACAAGTTTGGCAAAGGAACCTCCTCGACATGGCTCAGGAACATGAAAAATAATAAGCTATTGTTGCCATCCACTAAGTTTTGAGGGAAGTTTATCACAAGAAGGCATTTACCTGGAAACAAGACACAGAATTCTATAAAAGAGAAGAAAAGATATTTTATGTAAGGAAGGGCCACATTTAGTTCAGAAGAAATAAGAAAATGTTCATGAAGTATGTGCTGTTTGAGGTTTGTACTCAAAGACGTGTCTGAAAGATTAAGTGGGGTCATGGTGTAGAAGAATTTGTAAGCTACAGTGTGGTATTTATATTCTGAAAGCAATGGGAAGCTGGCATTTTTTGTTGGAAGGAGTAGTTAAAATCCACTGCATTGCCAGTAACCAAGAGAGCAGCTAGAACACTGAAGGCACCTTTTGAATGATTTTTGAATGAATGAGCCGAATTTTTTTTTTTCTATACTATTAGGTGTTACAACCCAGTGAAATCCTCAATGCCAGTGTAGTCTATTGTGAGAATGTATCAGAATATGTTAAGAAGAAAAACAGTTTAATATTCGTCAAAGGGCCTGAGGACAGAAGAGAGTAAATGTCTTCATGTTGAATGTAGGGTTGGATACATTGGCGTGCTGCAAACCTATGTGGAGGGAGGCCTCTTGAACAGGTGCAGGAAAGAGGCTGCAGTCAGAGTCAACAGGATGACCTTTCTGGCGAAATGTGCCAGTCTTGCATGCATGGTCACAGGATACTTTATGACACACAGCATACATGGGGAAAACATTTGCCCTCCTTGGTCATTTGGATTAATTCGTACCATAAATGCATCTTTTACCATCCTATTCCCAGATTCATGGGCTTGATATATGGCACCATTTAGGTCTTTATTTTCCCTCTTCCCCTAAGGGAGTCTTCTAGTGTGACCATACTGATTGATGACCACCCTGCCAGTGACTAACTCCACAGCGTGTCTGTGTGGACAGCTTTATGGCTCATGGAACTCTGGGTACATTTCCAGTCACTTTCTTTTTGTTTCCCCTTGTTTCTTGCTCTCTTTGAAAGTTGGAACTTACTTCCTTACTCTTTTTGACTTTCTCTGAGGGCGAACCATTCTTGACTCTTGATTTCAGATATCGCATCCTTATCTTGACTGTTGCACTGTGCCCATCATTAGGCACAGGGCATGAGCTGATTTGTGCTGTTATCTGTCTTCGGCTGTGTCTCCTGCCCCCCGCTGTCATTGCCACAACTTCTTCAGCCCAGAGTTGGGCCTATCAGAGAGGTTCAATCATATTTTGGTTTTTGTTGGTGGTAAGTTTTTATATTGTCGAGTCAATACATTATATTTTCGCTGTGTCATAATTTGCAGCCCTGAGGCGTAGGTGGTGTCAGTCTGTTGGATTTGCTGAATTGTCAGTGATTTTTACCAATTAGATGATTTATTTCCTTGTGCTTGATTCTGTTTTCTAAGCTGTTAACTAAATCTGTCCTTCTCGTTGTCACATTCCTCACTAATTAAAGATTAAAAAAAGGTGCTTTTCCAGTCATTAGGCGTGTCAGTTATGAGTAACCTAGAACAAGGAGGAAAAGCTTTTGGCTTGAATAGAGTCCTAGGAGCTTAACAGCTAAAATCCAAGCAGGTTTCACCCTTTGCTCACTCTATCCTCCTTCCCCGCCTGCCTTCTCCACTTTCCTTGTTCTCCCTAAGATAATGTTGTTTAACCTCTCTTTGTCTAAATTATATGGATACACCAAAAAACATTTTGGGACATAATGCAAAGTACAGAGAAAGCCTCCCAAGTCATTTTTCTTTGCTTGCTTGCTTGCTTTCTTCTTTTTTTTTTTTTTTGTTGAGGAACCACCAGGCTGTATTTTTTTGAAGAGACTCTCTGTGCCTGGAAGCAAATCCTTAGACATGGTGTCTTTTCTACAGTCAGTGTTGCCACCGGGTTTTTCTGGCCTCTAAAGATGATGGAGATGGTGATGATGGTGGTGATACCGCTACTTACTGTCCTCTCATCATGCATAGCCTAATTCCATCCTGGTTCCATTTATGCCGGATAGTTGGACCATCACCATGTCTTCCCAGGGTCTCCTCTGCCATGCAGAAAAGCCAAAGCCTTGCGTTTTTTTTTTTTTTTTAAAGATTTTATTTATTTATTTATTTGACAGAGAGAGATTACATCTAGGCAGAGAGGCAGGCAGAGAGAGAGAGGAGGAAGCAGGCTCCCTGCTGAGCAGAGAGCCCCATGTGGGACTCGATCCCAGGACTCTGGGATCATGACCTGAGCTGAAGGCAGCGGCTTAACCCACTGAGCCACCCAGGCGCCCCAAGCCTTGTTTTTTTTAAGAATCTCTCTCCCTGTAGGTTCCTGGTTGACCTAGGCTGGTAAGAAGCATTTTCGTTTGACGAGGAAGGCAGAAGCAAGGAGAGGCCATTATTCTCTGAAAGCAGTTACAGCCAGAAGCTGTGCAGATGACACATGGACTCTGGTTTCCTGCCTGGCTCCTGAGAAGGCCCCCCCCCCCCCCCCCGCCCCTCTTGCCCTGCTGGAGACAGGGAGAGTCAATGAGAGCTTCCATATATGGGCAGGCGTCGTAGGAGCTAGCCTGCCAGCTCAGGAGAAGCCCTTAGCCATGCTCCAGGCTGAGATCATCAGCCTGACCTTCCCTCCCCAACTGTTCCCATGGCTGGATAATTCTCTCATTCTTTGTAATAGACCCTTCATGCTTGGAACACATAGAGTGCCTTCTATTTTTCTAGGAAACCCTGCCTGTTAAAAATAAATTCCTCAAGTGTGGTTGATATTCTTCAGTTAAGAAAGCAGGGTTAGTGAGTCCTCCAACTTGAACTTCAAGTCCACAAAACTAGTAAGTAAAGGAAGGAAATGAGTTCAGAAATCTGTCTTTGGGTTTATACAGATCACTTGTGTGTGGCCTATAAGGGCTTCCTGTGTTCACTTTCAGCAATGCTGCTGTCTCTGTCCCCTCATGGCCTATGTCTGCCCTGGCTCTGTACCCATGTCAGCCATCACTGCTTTGTGGCATGAGACCCATTTTACTCTCTGGGTCCTACCTGGTCCTGAATTTGGGGAATGAGGAGTAGCTCTTTCTAATGCATGCTAAGAAGATTGTGTGCTTTTTTTCTGCCTGCCAACCACACCCCCCAACCGCACAATGGTTTTACAGGGTTTTGAAGATTCCACCTGTCTGCTTTTGTTCTGAGAAAACACAGGACTGATAATGAGCCCAAACCTGATGATGGACAGTGGAGGGCAAGGTGATCAGTTTCACTTCTTCCATCAACCAGATTTTTCCTGTCTCAGAGTTTCCTTGCCTTTGTATTTAGTATGTGGATTTTATCTTGTAGATATGTGTTCTTTCCTTTTAAATAAAGGGTCAAAATCTGAGGTCAGTTTGTGTTAGTTATTTTACTCTGTCTCTTCTGACTTTCTCATTCTCTTTATGCCTTTTTTTACTAAAAAGTTCATTGACCTTCTGACCTCATGTGATAGTTACAGAGATTTTTCACATTTACATTGCGATAATAACCTTAAAATCTCAAGATGCTGGTTTGGAATTTCATCTTGTGACCTGCTGTGTTACTAATTATTCAGGGTAAAGAGTCTGTGTATTTACAGTGAGCAATTTAACTCTGGCATAAATCTAGCATCGTTTGTTAATTTTAGAAGTCAAACATCAAAGTTACCCAATTTTTCTTGTCAAAGATTTAAATTATATGACAGTTAGCTGAAAATTAATTGCTAAATATATCAGTAACTTCATTTTTCTTATAAGTGATTCATGAAAAAAATGTGGAATAGGGTTTCAGTATGTCTTGCTTTATTTCATGGCGATTTCCAATTAAATGCTTGCTTTTGCTATCAATTATCATGGGAAGATAAGTTAAATCCACTCAATTAAACAATCACTTTTGAAGTTTTTGGGTCTAACTTTGACCCATCTTAATGTTAATTTAGCCTCCTTTTAAAGGGAAGTAAATGATTCACCTAAAGATTTCTGTTCATTAGTATTAATTAGTGAATCCATTTGACTATGTCAAGAAGAGATGAGAGATAGTTTGAAGTGGAAAAGCAATACCTTTTTATGGACTATGGTAATCATTAATTTATCTCTATTCACTTTATATTGCCAGGGAAAGGCACAAATGCTTTTGCCTATTGGCCTCTTTAGAATTCCTGTGTTCCACTTCTACTGCAGCAAGTAATATGTGGATTATAAAGAATACTATACTTGGGGCGCCTGGGTGGCTCAGTGGGTTAAAGCCTCTGTCTTCAGCTCAGGTCATGATCTCATGGTCCCAGAATCGAGGCCCAAATTGGGCTCTCTGCTCAGTGGGGAGCCTGCTTCCCCCTCTCTCTCTGCCTGCCTCTCTGCCTGCTTGTGATCTCTCTCTCTCTCTCTGTCAGATAAATAAATAAAATCTTTAAAAAAAAAAAAGAGGGTGCCTGGGTGGCTCATTGGGTTAAGCCGCTGCCTTCGGCTCAGGTCATGATCTCAGGGTCCTGGGATCGAGTCCCGCATTGGGCTTTCTGCTCAGCAGGGAGTCTGCTTTCTCCTCTCTGTCTCTCTGCCTGCCTCTCTGCCTACTTGTGATCTCTCTCTGTCAAATAAATAAATAAATAAAATCTTAAAAAAAAAAAAAAGAAAAAGAAAAGAAATACTACACTCAATTTCATTATGTGGACCTCCTGACATTTTTAGTCAGCAGATTGCAATTATTTTCTATCATCTCACCTCCTCTATTCCCTCATTCCACAATCTGAGTCGCTGTTGTAGACACTAGGTATATCTTAACCACCAATCCATCAATCAGTCAATACATACATACATACACACCTTTGCAGGTACATAAATACTAAACATGCTTCTTGACATCAGAAACTCAGAGTGAAGGCTGAGACGAAGTTGTCAAGTACTAGGAAATTTTGAAAAAGATATATGATTAAATTAGGTTATCATGGAATAGGAGCTGACAAATTTGCTTTAATTGCCCAGGGAAGCCACACTTGAAGGCTGATGTATTAGCTGGGGCCTTGGTGGTATGAGCAGTTCTTTAGACAAAAAAGTAAGTTGGAGCATGGGTTGAGAATGGAAGGAACTATAAATACTTAGTCTGGGTTAAAGAATAATATCAAGAATAGAGTAGTCATTACTTTCATTTTAATATTTGTGGTCAGATTTAATTTAAAAATACCCACTTTATATCTCCTTTCTTATATTAGACTTCCTGTAATTGCTTATCATGTACTTGATGACACATGAGTATAGCTTCAATTCTTCTTAGTTCTTAAATAACTGGAAATTCTTTATTTTAAACTAAAGTAAATAAGGAATATATTAAGAACTTAGTATTCTTATAATTACCATGGGTTAAATTGGGGGAAAATATCCTCTCCAAAGAGACCTCACAAATGATGCTTTCAGAGAGTTAGCAAGAGCATTAAAACAAACAAGAAGCAAACAGCTCAGGATGATTCTAAAAGTTAGTAGTCCTAAGAACACAATAACATCCTTAAAGATTAGGCAAGAAGTTTATTTGGTTGGGATGGGGGTTGGTATTACGTCAGAAGGGAGCGTGTGTTAGTGAAGTCTTCAGGTGCCTTTTACTGCTCTAACACTGCTCTTCCTAAAACGTGAAATCCGTGAGGCATAATGGACTGAGGTCACTTCCTTGTCAAACAATATGAGGACTTGGAATAAGTAGGTTCTGGTACTGATTCGGCAATTGCTAGCAATGTGGTCCTGGATAATAAATTTCTTGGAAGTGCTACGGTTTCCCCACTTTTGCCTGAGTTTTTCCCATTGTGAAAAAGGTATGTATGAAGTCTCTAAATTATGAAGTAGTTTATCAACTCCCTAGGCATTGCCAGATATTTCTGACTCAAGAGTAGGCACAATGTGGAAGGCACCATTTCAGGGCAGATGAAAGAACCACATCATACGTGGAGTCATTTAGACAATCCCAAGGAAAGACCAAGACTCATATCCAAAGTTGTCTCGGGATTCTTTCTGCTACAACATGTTGAGTTTTTCTGTAGGTTTGTGTTGGAGAAATGGACTTACACTATTGCTTTGTCGGCAGTTTTGCCACTAAAAATGACCACTTAGGAAAAGCGTATTTGTGGCCCATCTGCTCTCATTGTGGGAGCTGTAAATGTGGGAGATACATTACTTTCATTAATCTGCGGCTAAGAGTGCATTTCTTTAAAAATTCTTAGAAGGATCTGTCATTTTATTCTTAATACTATACTAATTCACACTAATGACTGGAGAATTCCCAAGAGGTAACTAAATTGTGCAAATGAGTAGCAATGAACATGAAAAGGCAGCATTATAAAATCAGCAATGTGGAATCCGAAGATGTACTTTATTTATTTTGACAAGGGCAGTTTACTTTCGATAACTCATAATAAAGTACTGCTGTAGAATAGTAAATGTACTAAAGTTGTTTTATTAAAGTAATAAAGCCTGAATGGGAGTCCTCACTAAAGCCCACCACTATTAAATTGTTACTAAATACTGAGTTAAAGATGCCAGTATTAGTATTATTGTATTTCTTATTTTCTGTGTAAAATTCTGTTTAAAATTGCGAAGTTTACAGAACACATGAGTTTGATGGTTCCTCTTCTTTCCCACACTTGCCTTTGGAATGAAAACATTTTTCTAATTACCTGAACACTTCCAAGCATTCACTTTCAGTTTCTTAGAATACTTCATTCGTAAGACTGAGATCAGGACAAAGTTCAAAGAAAAGCTCAACATCGAGAGTATGTGCTTCACGCTCACCAATAGCACTTTTGCAAACACAAAGCAGAGTTTCAGAACCGTGGGGTCAATGGGCGGATTCAAGGAGGCACACCTGTACTCTGTGTAGTCTAGCCACTGAACTCTTCCTGGAGTTCATGTCTGTTCACTCAGTTTTACTGTGGTCATATTTCTTATGGTTCTACATGATAACATTTTATCTCTTCCGGGTTCTCTCTGGGCCCACCCGTGATACATAGAGATCTTTAACACATGGTGTTAATCACAAGATGCCTGATAAACTTTTATTAATCATGGCTAAGAGGAAGGGGAAGCATATTTTTTACTTGGTTTGTAAATGTTTGTCTTCATGTAAATTCTAGTATAAACTAAAGCTAGTGATTCATAGGGAGAAGGGAAGAGGTGGTTGTGGTACCCGTGAGGAAGACATGGAATCAACATTGTTGCTTATATTTTTAATAAAGCACCATATGGATGCCTTTGAAAGGCTTAGTGAAACCCGTTGCCTCTTCAGGAAAAAGTAACCCCGAGTGCTACTGACTGGCTATTGTGTCCTTTATTCAGGATAATCAGTAGCTCTTTTCATGAATTGTGTGGAACCTGAAGCTATACATAAATGATTTCCGGACTGTAGTCATACACTCCAGTTCTGCTTAAAGTCATGTTAAACTGAATTCTATCATTCTTTATTGAGTGAAAATCCAGTTTGTATAAGTAGGATTATTGTTAGTTATTCAAAACTCCTATACAAAGCCCATATAAAACAAATAAAAATAGCAAGTCCATGGCATATTTTCTCCTTTTATTCAGTTTTCTTTGTTGGCATGGTATGTAATGAAATAGCACGAATAGTAATGTATAGTTTATGTGTGGTGCTTGTTTTAATAATAAATTTTGTTTAATCCCTTCTTATTAAATGAATGTTTATCAGCTGCTAGCTCTAGTTCACCAGGTTACAAATAAGCAAATTTCTAACATAAAAGTATAACAAGAAAAAGCATGAAAAGCAGTGAAATTATATTGTTGCTGTATTTTTCCTCTAGTTCTTCCTCCTCTTTGGCCTCATTGTATATTATGAATTCAAAAGTGAAGGTAACTTGGTGGCTTGTGAATTTTATAGAATGCAGAGAAAACACTGCAACCTCATTTTTAGAGTATGAAGTTATAGAATGTGGCCAAGTTTAGAAATGCTCAAATCTCTGTGAGAACAAAGTTCCAAGGTCAGCTCAGGGTGAAAATGTATTGGATGAGTGAAAGGGTCAGGAGCATTCTTACGGATAGTGGATTTTAGGTATTTCACAGGCTTAGATTTGTCTGAAGTACCTCGATGTGAGTCAGAACTTGCCCTCTGCAAATGTCCTATTTCAGGTTTTCCAACCCTTACTGTCACGGAGTATACAAGCTAAGAGGTCTGAATTCCAATTTTATCGTCATTGTTTACTACATAAGTGACTTTGGATGTATTAATTAACCTTTTGAGGCTCAGTTTCCCTGTTACTTTGTGGAATTAATATTTACCCCTTTTCCTTGAAAATGTGGTGGGGATTATATGGTAAAATACAGGTGCTATTTTAAACTTCGATGTGGCCATATCATAAGTGTTTTAAAAGTCCGTATATTGAGAAGGAAATCTACTGTTGATTGACCTAGTCCTTTACCCAAACACACAGTCAAGCGCCTTGATAGAGTCTGTATTGTAGTAAAGTAGTATGGTAGATACATAAGTAATCTGGGTTGTTTCAGTGCCTGATTTAGTGAATTGTGGTTATTAGAGACTATGTGCAGACAACCTCTTTTAATACAGTGATATAGGTGCTATAAGAAATACATATGGGATGCCAGTGTGGCCATAGAAGAAAAAAATGTCTGCTGTAGTTATAAACAAACAATGCAGAAAACCAGAAGGATGGTTCTTAACCTGAGTCTAGAATGATAAGAGGAATGAGTCAGGTGAACAAGGACTTATGGTATCTTAGGTATTCCTTAGAAAAAAACATCAAATGCTACTGATACCTAAAGTTGCATAGGACTTGGAGAATGGTGAGGAATATCCACATGGCCAAAAGAAATCTGTTGGATAGGTATAGCTTTTAAAATGTACACGTCACAATATTTCTGGTTTTTTTTTTTTTTAAGATTTTATTTATTTACTTGAGAGAGAGACAGTGAGAAAGAACATGAGCGAGGAGAAGGTGAGAGAGAGAAGCAGACTTCCCATGGAGCTGGGAGCCCGATGCGGGACTCGATCCCGGGACTCCAGGATCATGACCTGAGCCGAAGGCAGTCGTCCAACCAACTGAGCCACCCAGGCATCCCAATATTTCTGTTTTTAATAAGATTTAAATAGACAATGGACAAAATAAACTTCTCTCATACTTTTAACCTGGTCTAATTTTTACCTGCTATCAAGTTGTTTATTCCTTCTGTTCATGAGGAATTACACGAAAATAGACACAAACTGCTACAATTATTTTCCGTTGTTTTATGTAAATAAAAATTATAATACTTGTAACCTTGGGTGAGAACTGTGTTCCAAGGAATTATTTAGTGAATATACTTTCTCTTTGGCCATGACAATAAAAGACATGTTGGTGGGTTTCTATCTCTGATCATAAATTTCACAAAATAAACCATTTTCTTTTATTAACTTAGAGTTTTCACAAAGGAATTTATATAAACTTTGTTTTTATTTTAATTTTAATTTTATATTTTTTAGAGAGCATATGTGTACATGCATAGGCATGGAAATAGAGAGGGGTTGGGTAAAAGGAGAGGGGAAGAGAGAGGGAAAGCAGGCTCCGCGCCTAGCATGGGGCTGATCTTGGTCCTGACATCATAACCTGAGCTGCAATCGAGAGTCAGTCCCTTAACTGAATGAGCCACCCCAGTGCCACTCCAACCTTGTTTTTTTTTTTAAAAGATTTTATTTATTTATTTGTAAGAGACAGAGGGAGAGAGAGCAAGTGAGCACAGGCAGACAAAGAGGCAGGCAGAGGGAGAAGCAGGCTCCCTGCCGAGCAAGGAGCCCGATGTGGGACTCGATCCCAGGACCCTGGGATCATGACCTGAGCCGAAGGCAGCTGCTTAACCAACTGAGCCACCCAGGCGTCCCCCAACCTTGTTTTTTAATTAAAAAAAAAAATGATATCCTATATTTAACACCAAGGTGATAAGTTTAATAATAGTAAGTGCTGTCTCAAGTGGTAAGTTCTTTCCTATAGGTTTTTTGTTTGTTTGTTTGTTTAATGCTATGGCATGTGCTCTAGTTGAAATTTTACCAGGGCTGTAGTTCAATAAACAGCAAAACAACACTATGTGAATCATGTTGTTGCTGTATGTGTATGTGAGAGAGAAGAAGAATTTTTTTTTTCTCACTCATGAGCTTTTAAATAAGAAAAGGTAAAAACCCCTTTTCTTAAAAATATTCAACTAACCGTTTTTCTTTAAAAAGCATACATCCCAAATTCCAGTTCTCTGTGTTGAAAATTTAGAATGGAATAATACAGTGTGCATTATTGAGGACTACTATCTAAAATTATAGGTGTTGTTGTACTGCTGATTCTGAGTAAACCCAGTGCAAATTATTCAACTCGTATTTTCTAATCATTCTTTGAAATAAGTTTAACTTGTATACATCAAGGTGTATTATACAGAACAATTATATGGACTCTGTTAAGAGAGATTTGGCTAAACCAAGCTCGTATTAAAGTCCAGGGACCAGCATCAGCATCCAGAGGGTGTGTTAGAAGTGCAGAACCCCGGGCACAACCCCTAAACTACTTCATCAATTTCAGCTTTTTAACAAGATCCCCAGGTGATCTTGATCATTGTACATTAAAGTTTAAGAAGCTCTGTTGTAACTGCCCTGTTACTAATAAAAAAATAATGTGAAATAGATAGTTAAAATTCCTGATGAAATGCAAAGGCCTTTCACCTGTCTATTTCTGATACACCAAAGTTTCAAAGAACTTCTAGGGTAATCCTTTGGTACATGAAACAAATGATAAAATCTATGATGGCAGGCTAAGATTCTGAGACACTAAACTATTTCTATTTTTTCACTATTTTGCGCGTATGTTTTCTCCTTTTCCATCCCTCCCCTTGAAACAGTAAGTAGATACTGTGTTCAGTTGCCTTACGGGAGTGATATGACATGGTACAAAGCAGAAATTGTGACTGATCGTGGTTTTCCAAAGGCGAAACCCTTAGACTGGAGGTCTCAAAATCATGGTCTTTGGGTTAAAAGCGTACCACAGATGTGTTTGCTTTGTTAGTGAAGTGCTTGTTTATTTCAGTTTTTAATATAGAAGTATGTGGTAAGGGAATTCCCTTTTGCCTGCCTCCATTGCCGGGAAGAAGGTTGGGAAGTCTTTAAAAGGCCAATGCCAAACTTTCTTATTAAACTAGTGGATGCACCCAAAAGGAAGATTAAGTTACTAAAAATAAAAAAAAAGAAATTAAAAAAAATCAATTCCTAGCACTTCGATAGCACTTTCTTTGTGCCAAGGATTGTTCTAAGTAGGCTTCATAGAGGGAGTAAATGTTTGGGGAAAGGTATTCTCCACGGAGGAAACCACCCCTGCATACCTCCAGGCATGCCTGTCCTTTACTGGCCAAGTAGTCTTGTGTCTAGACCAGAATAAGCCAAGAAGAAAGCAAAAAGCAAGGCTAGGTCAGAGAAGTGACAAGGACCTTCCTTGGTTTAGGGCCTGGAAGGCCATCCTAAGGGCACAGAAGAAACATGTCTTTCATTGAGTAAAGCGGATGTTTCAGGGCTGTTTTCTTAGATCTTCACAGTGTGTGTTCCTTATACCATTTATACCATTTAATTCTTAGCTGTGATTTCTTCTCTGCAAAAAGACTTCCCCTGATGACCCAATCCAATTTCCTTCCCATTATAATCTCTAACCATATACCTTGATTTGAATTTTTAAAATATTTATTGCTAACTAAAATTGTTTAATGTGTTTCCTCTTCGTCTGCCCCTTTTGTGTACAGATTTCATTTATTAGAATGAAAAAACCAGCAGGACATGGCTTTTGTCTTGTTCATTTCTGCATTTTTTGGCTCATAAAGAACACTTAGTAGATATTTGCTAAATAGATTGTTGTTTTTAAGTGGAAAATAATGAGTATATATCTATAGTTTATTCAAGAATGTTGAACTGCTGAGAACTAGCCTTGGAAGGGTAAGAAAATTGGGCTCATGCAAGTTTGGAGTTTGTCTATGGAAAAAGAGAGGTAACTTAGGAGTATGAAGATGTTTTAAAAAGGATGATAGAATGATTAGCCTTGTGCATTAGTCACATTCTCCAGAAAAACAGACAACAGGAAATTTTATACACACACTCACACACACACACACTCATATTTTTCTCCCCTACACAGAAAAAGAGAAAGAGATATGTATGTTTGCAGGATTGGCTCACACGATTATGGAGGTTGAATGCAAGCTGGAACCAGAAAAATGAATAATGCAGTTCCAGCCTGAATCAAAAGGATTCAGAGAGCCAGGATCACCTGTCAGGAAAAGAACAGTGTTCCAGCTCAGCAGTCAGGCTAAGAGACTGAATTCTCCCTTTTGACACTTTTTTTTTTTTTAATGTACAGACCCACAGTGGATTGAATGATGCCCACCAGCACTGGAGAGGGACATATGCTTTCTTAGTCTATTGATGGCAATACTAATATCATTAGGAAACATTCTCACAGACATACCCAGAAATAATGTTAAACCAAATATGGGAGCACCCCCTGCCCTGGGCATTGACACATAAAATTCACTATGAGAGCAAAAAATCTAAAGCAGCTAGGAAAGCAAGTGAAGATAAGAGCATGGTGATATAGGTAGTGAAAAGTTACAAAAGTCTATAGATTTACAGTTTTGAGGTCAAAGATTTGACTGTAGAAATACCACTGGAGAAAGAGAGCGTGGTGCCCAGTGGTGCTATTTCGAGAGTGAGAAATTTAAAAATCAGAGGCAGCCCAGTATTGGTAAATGTATGGGGATGCAAAATTTTGGAGATGACAGGTTCAAATGTCCAAAAACTTAGGATGCCCTATGGGTCATTCCAAGGCTGACGTTTCCAAAAAGTCATGATGGAGAGGATTGTGAGTCATGCCTGAGTTCCAAATGAATGGGGGGTGGGGCTGTGATTGTGTCCAAGGCTCTTGGTGCACTGCCTTAGTTTATACCTTCAACCTTATTCTTGGTGACTGTAATAACACCCTAAATGACCTCTCTGCCTTTCATCTTTTTCTCCCTCCAGTCTTTCTTTGCACCACAGATTGTTATAGCTTTCTGAAATTTGGCTGTGATAGACCAGCATTCCCCTTTGGAAATCCCTTTAAGTCTTCCTATCTCTAAAATAAGTCTTTTAAATTAATTAATTAATTTTGCCTTGCAAACGTCTTCCCGATATGGACTTGACTTCTTCAGCAGCATCTCCTGCAGTTTCACCCAAGTTCCGTTATGTGGAGGTGATGATGACCTGCTATTACACGCCCTTGCACACAGGATTTCCTCTGCTTTGAATGCACTTAATTTTTATGATTTTTCCACCCAGTAAACCCTAATTTTTAAGAGGTTAGTGATTTCCTCTTCTGTAAAGACTTTGTTTTTGTCCGTAGAGGTAATTTCTCTATTCTCTGGTCTACTTTTGTACCTCATTTATTTTTCTCTTATTTTATTTATCATGCATACTGTCATAATTTGTCTTTCTCCCCGGTAAGACAGTAATCTTGAGGGTGTTTTAGTCTACTGTTGATACATCATATGCTCTCAAAAAAAAGTTCTTTGCTGAATGATTAAATTAACAAACTGTTAGATAATTTATCAGTGATTAATAAAGATGGATTTTTTTTTATTTCAGGATGGCCCAGAGACAGTAAATAATCAACTGTAAGTTTGCGATTGATAAAAAGTTTTGCCGCTTAAACTTTTGATGTTTCCTTGGAATATGTGCTAATGATAGGTCATTACCACAAAATGTTTTAACTTCCTGACTTTGCTCACTTCTTTTAGAACCAGAGTTATCCCCAAAACTCTGACATTTCTTGGAACATTACAGTTTCATAGAATGGAAGTAAACAAAAAAAAAGGTCAAGGAGAAGGGATAATATTAATAAACTATTTGGAGCTATTTAGTAGGTCAGCAAAATAGTTGCTTAATAAACTAGGCATGCTAGACAAAGACATTATCATGGAGGTACCTCTGGTAAAATTAAAAAAAAAAACATGCACATTAGAGGGTGGAAATTAATATGATGATTGAAAAGATTATGTTTTATGGAGGAATTGCTTTAAATTGATTAGTTGGTAGTTCATTAGTATCTTTTTTTTTTTATTATTGATGTTGGATAGAATAGACAGACGGAAAATATTCTTCTGGAATGTCTGTGAAGTTATGACTATAGGTTTCTTAAATTTGTCAGAGTGGCTGTTGACAGATGTGCATAAAAGCAAAGAAAACCTTCATACAGCAAAATATTCACAGATTTTAAACTATGCCAAGGTACTCAGGCAAGTAAGGCATGTTTTGAATATGATAGCTGGTGGCATTGTCAATAAAATCACCTTGCTCAGCATACCTAAGCCATATTTTTGGTGGAGAAAATCCCATAGTAGCATAAAGATGGGAGAAAGTAATGGCACTTTCTTTTCCTTGTATATCTTTGTTTTACTCAGCTAGTTTTCAGGTTATCAGGCATCCAAGAAGAAACAACTAAGGATTTTTTTTTCTATGTATATCTAACTGAAAACAAAACAAGTTTACTTTTTTTTTCTAGTGTTGGGTCCATGGTCAAAGGAGCGAGACTGATACAAATGAAGGTCAAGCAAAGCTCTATTTCGCGCCAAGCTTTGAGAAGCAAACCGACGGCCGACCGCCCCGGCCGTCTCTTGCAAAGAGGCGACCCCTCTCTGCCTTACAGACTAGCTTTTAAGGGCAAAGGCCAAGTGGTTGGGCCTGGCCACACACAGGTGGCCACACACAGTCACACATAAGTGACCAATTGAATTATAATTTACTGTATAGTAGGTATTTGAACTAGCCTATTACCTTGGTTAGAATTGGCACCCAAAAGGTGCCCAAAAGGCGGGGCGCATACTCCTCCGTAGCTAGGGAGACAGTAGGCACCCCCACTAATGGGCTACCTCCACCTGGCCTGACCCACCCTTGTATTTGGGCTTTGTTACCTGGGACTGGTTTCCTGGACTTGCTTTTAAGTAAGTTCCCTGAGGTGGGGGTGGGGGACAGGATCCGTTTAAGTTTTCTGCGTAAACAACAAAATCACTGTTTAACCGGATGGAGCTGCTCTGGCTAAATAGGCCCTTACATTAGTTATAAATATTAGATTTTTCTTTTCTTCTTAAGAGAAGTGTTGCTCAGCTTTCTTGGGAAAAATTGATCTTGAATTGGGACTACCAGAAGGTGAGACTTGGTGCAAAAAAGCAGTATACTGTTTTCTTCAGGCTTATCTTTTTGCAATTCAATAACTGGAGAAACACAGACATTTGTAATTTGCTAAAAATAATTTTATTTATGTAATTTTTAAATTATGGAAATGATTAACAATGAAACAATGAACAATGAAAAAAACAATGAAAATAATGTAAAAGACTCACTCACAGTATAGCCCATTTCTTATTCATCAAGATTGAACATTTGGGTGCTTACTTCAGTTTATCAGAGTGAATAAAAATTAAAAGAGTAAAGAAAGTACAATATAAGAAGAATAGGGAAATAGAACTTTTAGACCATCAGTATTTTCCCCCAAATTTAATATCCTGAATAAATGATAAAAACATTAATCTTTTGTTTCTTACAGTCCAGTATATAATTTCACCTTAAATGGTCTATTTTTTAGCTATCATCATTTTCTGCTCTTATAAAATTATTAATAATTAACAGAAATAACTAAAATTAAAATAACTCATGCTATTGATGCTTGAAAACAAGGGAAATCAGAGTGATCAGTGAGAGCCTATTAAAACCACCAGGGGATGGTCTAGAAGAGGCATGGGCCCACTGTGTCAAGTTCCAATTTAAATATGCCTTTTTGGGGGAACCTAAAAATTTTATTTCACCTGATCCAAACCTGCTAGAGTGCACAGAGTAACACATTTTATGTCTTTTTATATGCCTCTTGGGCTCTGTGTGTGATAGGTGCTATCTTGAACCATCATTCTTAGATGGCCAAACATTTTAAATAAAATGGATACCCTTCATCTTGTTAAATAACGTTATTTGAATACATATTGAGGTAGTTATTACGCTTATTTGTAAGTAATACTGTAGTGTTGCTAAAATGCTAGCATTAGCATTTTTTTAAAAAAAGATTTTATTTATTTATTTGACAGACAGAGATCACAAGCAGGAAGAGAGGCAGGCCGAGAGCAGAGGAAGCAGGCTCCCTGCTGAGCAAAGACCTGAGCCGAAGGCAGTGGCTTTAACCCACTGAGCCACCCAGGCACCACCAGTTTTTTCTTTTTATGAGACTACTTACATTCTAGAATACTGCACTGACACTGTTCCTACTTGTCTTACCAACATCCCTTCTGTGTGGAGAACTTTCTTGGGTGCTTCCTTGTGGCTTTTCAGTCTCTTAACCACTGTTCTCTCACCCTCCTTCAAGGTTAAGGGCTGGCTTGTGGTCCCAGTTGGCTGTCCAAGGGCTGTAGTCCACAAGGACCATATACAAATTTCTGACAATCTGTTCACTCTGGTTCCTGTTTCCTGGGGCCTGGCGTTTTACCTCTTCTGTAATTCGGTGAGGTAGTAGTCTGCTCTTAAGCAAATCCTCCATCAGTCCCTCTAGTTTTTGAATGTTCTCATCCTTGGGAAACTAAGGAAGGCCTGGTTGCTCAAAGGAGGTGACTGCTGATAGAAAGGGTGGCCAGGCCTTGGAAAGGGAGGATGAATTGCCTTTGACACAGAGGCTCACATATAACTTTGCTGATGGTTCTTCCAAGCCATTTGGTACTTGCTGTCTTAGTTGCTAGTGCCCAATTTATAGAGCCTTTATGACCTCTTGCCTCGCATGTTTATGAGAAGGATATTAAAGCAGGTGGCCTATCCTGGGGAGATAATTTTTTTTTACCCAAATATCTAAAGTTAGCTATTACGAGTTTTATATAAATGTTGAATAAAGAAACCTCCAATACATAAATTTTATAGTTTTCCAGATATCATCCAAAACCTTTGCCTGCTTTGCCTCTACTATATTATAAGTGAGGATTCAGAAATCAAATATCTAACAGAAAAAAAGCAGATTTCTTGTCTCCCAACTCTATCACAGGCACTCTATTGCTTCTCGTATAAAACTCAGTTAAGTAGGACCTCTTGCCGTGGCTTTTATCCTGCGTTTTTGGCTGCAAAGTCAGGAATTGTTGATAGGCCAGTTAGTGTAATCTCAATATTGATTCCTACCTCTTAAGGCTTCTTCAGAGCTTTTGTCAAAACACTCACACAAGAATCAGAGTAGGTAGAAATTGATTTCGGAGAGCAAATCTTTCTTTTGAGTACAAATTAACAGAAACAAAACAAAACTGCGACCTAGCCATTCTCCTTTTGCACTTTTACTAGTGCAGTTTATTTCAGCATTGAGATGTTTTCCTGTCTTGGTAAATAATATGGTGCACATCTTTTTATATGCTGACTCCATGGGTAGAGGGAATAGGTTGTAGGGAGAAAGAAGCTTTGTCTTACCTGCTGTCAAGGACATACACTAAAGCTTGTCTGGTTGAGACTTGACTTGCTTCTTGTTAGCGGGAGTGTTGACATAGGAAACTGAAGAAAAGTAGCAACAGAGCACAAGTCTTAAATGTGGTGCTCTTTGGCTCGGGTAAGGAAACTCCTATGAGACCTACTGCTTTTTCTCTCCATTAACATTTGTTGGGCCAAGAGACTTGTAAACCTGTCCATTATGTTTTTTCTAAATATTCCTTTCAAAGAAGTAAAACTCAAGACTTTGGCTTCAGTGGCCCAAGGCATGTGGACATGCGAGACTAGCAGGTTGAGTTTTAAGACTGGGAGCATGGGATAATCCAGAAGGCCATGTTGGACGTTCAATTGTAATTGAAAGCACAGTGAATAATGACTGTGTGTATGTCACGGACACTGCAATATATCTGAAGATGAAGGAATGGGATATGGAGACACAATAGCAGAACACTGGTTAAGAAGGGGATATAGGAGGCAGCGACTCACCCGATGCTGTGAATCATGGGAGCCCTTGTAGAGTGATTTTCACAGAGACTTGCACATTTGCCTTTGGTGGGGGATGGAACGGACAAGGATCTGTTTCCATAATCTTCTAAAATTCTGGGGCTTCATAACTGTTAGAGTGTAACATATTCAGGAACTAGCAGTTAGATTCTCATTACCGCTGATTCAGGCAAAAACCCTCCATTGTGGACCAGGTAGTGGATTTGATCCTGGCAGCTGGATGAATTCTGAACCTTCTTTGTAACATAATCCAGTTCCATTGCAGAACATTAGAGCTAATCTCTCAGATATAGGGCGGAAAATAAGTTCTTAGTGATTTGAGCATAGTACAGGAAGAGGAATGACTAAAATATAAATGCATAGGAGGATTCACATGAATAGTGGCTATTAGAAACATAAATTCACCAGTCTGATGACTTCAACCACTTTTAAAGGCCGTATGTGCTTAACCTCTAACTTCTAACACGAGGAAATGATACATACGTAGTGGAAGGGGGATGATTTAGTGTCTGTGACTCATATATATTCTTTCTGGACTTGATATGTTCAAGGATCTCCACTGTCCCCAGCAATGGTCCTTAAAGTCACCTCTGTGTGGTCTGTGTTTGTTGTTTAGAACTTTGGCTATAGCAATGAATAAGATGGGTAGGACAAGGAATTAGTGAGAATGGGAGTCATACTTTCTCTTGAAAATACTGTGAGTGCAGATATGCAACATTAATTGTGTCATCATATTGTATGTAAGAATGCCATACTGTCAATCAAACATAGATACTACGCCCATCTGTAAAGAACTCCAGCTTAAGAAAGCAAGATTCTGCAAGGAGTATTATCTCTTTTTAAGATTTTTTGGGGGAACAGAAACTTGGTGATAATATTTTCTTAAGAATATCACATCTACCAATCGCAGGCATTTTAATGGTACTACTTGGATGGGTTGGATATAGCAACTAAACTTGTTTTTTAGACTAATAGACCCTTTATCCCAGAAAAAAAATAAATGTATAGGCATACATATCTTTATTAATATAATTATAAATACATTCAGCTATCAACTCTAAATATTATATTTGAATGCATATGTATTTTATTTCTTCCTCAAGAAGAAAATGGTGAGAAACCTTAGCCGTTATGACTAAAATTTTAATTTCTTTCTCCTTGGGCTTTAATGACTTCCTTTGTGACTTGTGGTTTCACCTTACCTGATTTGCTAGGGAAGGGACATTGGGAATAGAATACACATACTTACTGTGTGTCTAGTAGGACTTAGCACTGTGGACAGTATTGGAAGCGTAAGTGAAAGGAAAGAACAGCCATGGTCCCTGCCCTCATGGCGTTCAAAATTTAATTTGGAAGCATAGGATACTGTTCACATTATCTTTTAAACTCCTGTGAGTTGCCACTGTGAATAAAATGGAAATGAGACCCCTGGGTCACCAAACTGGTAATTTGGCCGAGGTAAGGAAGTTAGGGGGAGGCTTCCTTGAATTAATGATCCATTTCCCTCCAGGGTGAAAGAGGTTCATTGAGGGAGATGAATATTCCAGGCTGTGAGGACAAACTGCCTGAGGGGACATCGAAAAAGTTCTAGGGGTTGAAGCGGGGCAAGCAAGGAGGAGCATAGTGTGAAGTATGAGTGGGCATGATAGATCAGAGCAAAGTCATTCTGGATATTTTGACCACCGTGAAGATCATGGTCTTAATTCTGAGAATATTGGGTACCCATCAAAAAATTCAAAAGCAGGGAGATGGAATGATTGCATACTTGTTTTGCAAAGATGGCTCTAGCCTCAAGGTGGAGAACTGATGGGGCGTGGAGGCCAAACTTTTCTATTTCTAAATATATGTTTATTAAAAAAAAAATAAAATAAAAAAAGAATAAATACCTTAGCTTGTGGATTTGCAGCTGCTAAAAGTTCCCATTTTAGGACATTTTTAAAATTGTGGATTATTTCTGAACATGTCTCTCCTTTAATACTCTCTGCAAAATGTGTAAGCCTAACCACTCATTAGAGAAAAATGTTCTGTGTTTTTGTGATGCTGTGGCTTCTAACCTGAGCATTTTTATCTACATCTGTGTTGTCAGTTGCAGTACATGTTGTGCTCCCCATGACGGCCAAAACAAAATACAACAGACTTACAACAGACTTTTCTTCCTCTTCTTCTTCTTCAGCTTGTATAAAATAAGCCATAAATTAAGAGTTTTGAGGGAATATGTCTTGGAACATTATTCTCGACATTTGGGACAAATCTCCTACCCAGTTGTTTAAACCAGATCCTGCCAATTCCCTCTCTATGATCATGTGTTTTGAAAATTAATTTGTGAACCAGCTTCATGAAACCTGGAACTGTTTTTTCTACAAGAGCAAGCTTTTTCCAATGGAAATAACAGTTGGCATACCAGGTTGGCCTACAAATTTTAAGGTTAAAAAAAAAAAAAAGAGAGAGAGAGAGACAAGTTGGGAAAAAGTATTCTAAAAAGCCATTATGAAAACCAGCTATGGTTGTTGATAAATAGTATTTTGCTACCTCTCCCTCACAATCAGATGAGGAGGTATTATTAGATCCTTATACTATAGCTGAGAAAATGGATTTATTACTTTATAAATGTATATACACAATTCATTTTATAGATCAATACTTTCAGCTTCCATTTAAAATCTAGGGGTGCGTGGCACCTGGGTGACTCAGTGGGTTAAAGCTGCTGCCTTTGGCTCAAGTCATGATCCCAAGGTCCTGGGATCAAGCCCCACATCAGGTTCTCTGTTCAACGGGAAACCTGCTTCCCTCTCTCTCTTCCTGCCTCTCTACCTACTTGTGATTTCTGTCTGTCAAATAAATAAAATCTTTAAAAAATAAATAAAATCTAGGGGTGCATCTTTATTTAGCTGAAACAGTGAAGTTAGATAGTAAACTCTTATCCCTATGAGTCTCTGTGCTCTCAGGCACTACTGATGGCATAGCCAGGGAAGGGGGTTCAGGAAGGATAGATGTAGATGAAGAGGTAGGGAAAGACTGAAATTTCAGGAGAGGAGATCCATCACTCTTAGCCCACAAGTACCACTTTCGCCATCACCACCATCACTCTCTCTCAAATACTGCTATAACTGTCCTCATAGTTGTAGTTGAGCCCCTTTCTATTTGTGGTAGAATTAACATACCTACCATTACAGCTATCACCCAAACACCACCACTGTTGATACCGCCTTACTTTTATCTCCTCTCTCCTCCCAGTGGAACCACTGACAACCACTCCCACAGACAACCTCCCACAGACAATCCTTTGTCCGCTCTTTACCATCACTATCCTCACCTTGATGACATTTCACGCAGCTAAATCGGCTCCTCGTTTCTCTTTATACATGTGTGTGGATTTACCCACAAGGAATTTTGATTGCCGTTTGAAAGGTCTCTGCAGTCCATTCCCAGCCTCTTAAAGAAGAAAACTGAGTCTATGAAGAGCTCTAGGCAGTATAGAAGAAAGCCCTTGACCACAGGAAGGATAAGGAGGAACATGCTAAAAGAGATAATACAAACTGAAGAACAAGCTGCCTCAGAAGAGATTAAAGATTGGGCAAGTTAGTACCATCAAAAGAGACAGGCTGTAACTAGAGGGATTGAAGAAGTAATTAATGAGAGAGTTGGAGGTAATTGAGAGGGGAGATAAGATGGATTAAAAGTCCTTTATAACCATATAGGTGAATCATTACCCACCAGATACTGGAGGAAAAAACTAGCAGAATTTGTCATTTCATATTTATCTGCTGGTAGGAACCCATGAGACAATCTAGATAATTGGCCATTCAGAACAAAATGTAAAAATAAAAATGAACAAGGATAGAAATTTTTTAAATGATGGGAATAGGCAATCTCAAATGATACTCTCCTCTTTTTTTGTTGATTTATAATAATATTGGTCAAAATCTTGAAGTTTCTACTTATTGACAGACCCTCCTCTGCCTATGGGGAAGAGAGAAAAAGTTACCAAGTAAGTCCCTTGGATTGATTATTTCTTCTAGAAATGAAGCCTCAACAGCTCATCCTTGATTAGGAAACAAAGCAAAATTCAAAGTCATCCGTGTAAAAACAAGACGAGCCATTGTTAGGCAGAGTGTACTCACATCAGTTCTCTTAGTACAGGAAAACCCAAATTTCACACCAAATCCACAGCTCTTACTGCTTGAACCCACACCTTTAAGCTCAGTGGGAAATCTATTGTCTAAACCTCTGAAGTAAACCCTCAAGACATGGCTTTGGAGGAAATTTTTAAATAGGTTCCAGATATGGGGTGTCTGGGTGGCTCGGTGGGTTGAAGCCTCTGCCTTTGGCTCAGGTCATGATCTCAGAATCCTGGGATGGAATCCCACATCAGGCTCTCTGCTCAGCGGGGATTCTGCTTCCTCCTCTCTCTCTGCCTGCCTCTCTGTCTACTTGTGATCTCTGTCTGTCAAATAAATAAATAAAAATCTTTAGAAAAAATAAATAAATAGGTTCCAGATAAGTTAGAAAACCAAGGTGATTCTGCCTACAACATTTGTGATCAAATTAAGATCAGGATAGAGTTTCCTCTTCCAAAAGTATGAATAATGAAAGAAAAATTCTTGGTGACCTTGAAAAATTACCTCAACAGAAAAGTAAGTAACAAAACAAAAGTAATCATAGAAACAATAAAATCTAGTTTATATTTAGTTATAATTAGTAAGAGTCCCAACTATAAATGCAAATGCATTAAATTCTCACTGAAAATAAAAAGGTTCATAAACATGGAGCAAGCATCTGACTTTCTGTTAATACGTAAGTGATACAGAGATAACCATTTAATGGGAAATTTGAAAATAAAAGGATAGACAAAACTATGTAAGGAATATTAAAAAGAGGAGTAGCAATTTTATGTTGGAAAATTTAAAACTAAAAAGCATTAACAGAATACATGATTCAAGCTGAAATTTTCTGAAAAGATGTAATTTAGGACCATTTAGTACTTGTTAACATAGCAAGGACTTCTATAAATCCAAATACAATGTAATGGATAGGGAAAATGAGAGGTGTGCTACAGCCTGATTCTCCTTCCCTTGGAAACAACAGTAAGATAAGGTTGGAGGTCGTGAAGTGCCAAGGAAACAGATTCTGTTCCCATTATCCAGCATTAGGTTCAAAGAAATATTTGGATCAGGCCATGTTGGCCTGGGGAGCCTGGGTGTGAAATAGGAGACACTTTGAATTTTTGTTTCTTTGGGAATATATTTTTTTAAACGCTTTGTGTAGAGGTTATTCCCAGCATCATAGAAGGCATCCTGTATTTCTGTCTGAGATTAATGAGATCTATGGGCCCAGGTGAGCAGTCTGAAGCACAAATCTGTCCAGCTGAGGCTCCCTGTAGAACAGCTCCATTAATACGGACGGAGATAGTTATGCTCGCATCACGTCACATGATGCACACTCAGATGTTAGCTTGTTAGTGGGGACTAGGAGCCTGGGATTTCTTAGATCTGTGCTTTGATTTCTTTGCTCTGTTTTGGAAAATCCTTTGCCCTTGTCCCTTTCAATTTTGCATTGCCTCGCTCTCTTTTTCCTCATTCTGGGATGCCAATCCTGTGATCCTGATACTTTAATCTGAATGTATTTTTCTGAACTATTTTCAACGTCAGAGATCGACTCTAGCTGTACCTCATCTTCCCTTAAACACGTATGTACTGGATTCCTAAGTATGTACTTATTTCCACGTCATTTCTAAAATGCAGTTTTTAGTCATCTGTCTCAATTCTACATCTTGTTTGTATTCCTGAATTACAGCAAGTTTAAAGCCTGTGATAACTCTGGTGTACAGCTTACCTGTGGATCGCCTTTATTATTATTTTTTTTATTTGGCTTCTGAATAATTCTTGTCCTTTTCCATAACTGATCATCTCTTTTACTGAGAAATGAGCATTATGCGTGGAAACTTGTAAGAGACTCTGGATGAGTTACTCATTGGAGCTAATTTACTTTTGCTTTAGTCAGGGAGCTAGGCTGGAGATGGATGACCTTTAATTCAATCGCGGGTTGAACCCAGGGCAGCAGACGTTTAGTCCTTGTAACAGCTGCACTGTTTGTGGCTGTCATTCTTAGGTTTTGGCATTTTATTTATTTATTTTTAGCTATTATTTTTAGCAAGCTTTTATGTCTTTCTTTGATGGAAAGAGAGAGGGACAATGAGAGAGAAAGAGAGCAAGCAGGTTGAGTGGGAGAGGGAGAAGCAGGCTCCCCACGGAGCAGGGAGCCCGATGGGGGGCTCCATCCCAGGACCCTGGGATCATGACCCGAGCCAAAGACAGATGCTTGACTGACTGAGCCACCCAGGCACCCTAGGTTTGGTCTTTTAGGATCTCTCATAATTCAAACACACACACACACACACACACACACACCCTCTACACCCCTGCTATGTTACCCTCTTTCCCGATGGCCATCAGATCAATTTCATTTTCCACTTTTGGTCTCCTGGCTCTATGAGAGTTTCAGAAGTTGTTCTCACTTTTCCAGCTTCTCAGTCATCTGCAGGATTAGTAAACTTTGATAAATTTATTTGAGCGCCACCAGATTCTGGTGTTTCTAACCATTTTTACCTGTAATACAGGATTTTTTTTTTTTTTACTTCTTTTTAAAATGTAGAATGCTCTCACTTTCTTGGAGTTTTGAAATTCCATCAGAAAGATGTAGGTGTATGTATTTAAAAAAAAAAAAAAAGCCCTGATTTGTTCCTAAATGGCTCATTCTATGAGAAATTTTGTTTTAGCAATGACAAATTTTATTTTGCTATTTTTTATTCATTCTATTCTGTCTTGAATTTCTATAAAGTAGATGTTAGCTTTTTCTGAATCTATCCTTGTTTTCAGAAAAGGCAGAATAGTAAAATAGTAAAGAGACTAACATTATCAAGTTTCATATTGTCATTTTAAGATTTAGGTAACTGGGCAAGTTTGGAAAACTATCTGTGCCTAAGTTTCATGTTCAAGTTTATTAATTACACATTTTACAAATGACTCAGAAAAAAAAAATTAGGTAAAATGTCATTATTAGTTCTCACTTGTCTAACGCTTGCGGTTATTGCTCTAACTTGCAGATCATTAATTTACCCTTCATCTATGTCCCTTTTATTAGATTTTTTTTTTCCCCTTTCACAGTTGATCTTAAAATAGCAAACACTCTCATGTAGTTACACAATTATTGCTTTTTGGAGATTGCTTTGCTTTGAATACAGATTTGGATTTTAAAATTCTCTTTTATAATTTACATTATGTTTCATTTTAATTCATCTTAGTCCCTTTTCTTTTGTTTTTAGATCTTCACTACAAATATTTGATAATTCTTATTTATGTTTTTAGGAACTAGAGTGATGACTGTGGGTGGCTAGTATGTTCTTAGCAATTTACCAGTTAGTTTCCACAATAGCGTCTCTTTTCAACAGGAGAGCTAACTGTGGGCTCTGGGTTAATGGAAAATATGTCAAGATAGTTTTGTCTTCTGGATGCAGTGATAGAAAGCTCAAACAAGAGATCACCCACTGCCTAATGGGATTTTGAGAGGTAGGGGAATTATGTGTGTATTCAAAGGTTGCCATTTTGAGCTAAAAATCTTTTAACTTTTAAAATGTAATAAAGGCAGTGGTAGTACATTTTATTTATTTTTTTTTTAAAGATTTTATTTATTTATTTGACAGAGAGAGATTACAAGTAGGCAGAGAGAGAGAGAGAGAGAGAGGGAAGCAGGCTCCCTGCCGAGCAGAGAGCCCGATACGGGACTCGATCCCAGGACCCTGAGATCATGACCTGAGCCGAAGGCAGCGGCTTAACCCACTGAGCCACCCAGGCACCCGGTAGTACATTTTAAATAGAATACTCTTCACACCTGTATAATGTTACTAGGTTTTTATTTTTGTACTTAGAATTATCTATCTGTGAATTAAGATTCATCTACATTTTCAGGGATATACTTTTTTAGCCTTTGGGGGAACTTCAGTAAAGTTATATTATACAACTCATTTTCTTTTCCAATTAAAAATAAAACATTTTGCTATAGTTCTCATTCAGATCTTGTGTCAAAATCACTATATTTCTTGAGTGTATGTTTCTTTTTTCCTTTCACTGTTAAAATCAGTTTATTCTCCAGCCAAATGTTCCCAGCAGTTTCTGTCAATTTATATATCTATAAAGGAGGATATGTCAGAATCCATTTAGCAGTTTTCAGCTTCATTTTGTGAAGCTCTGAGAAAAGGAAGAATATGTATGGTCTGGAATACCAATATAAAATCTACTACTTTCTGAAATTAGGATAGATTTTAATGAAATCTTACTGGAGGATATAAAAAGACAAAGGAAGATAAAATTTCATTTTTCATGTTTCTTGAGATTTTCCTAGGTACATGGAGCCTTCATATATTTCCTTAAAATACTTCTAAAAAAATCAACACAACTTCTAAAGAATGTTGACTGAAACATTCAGTGTACAGAATAAAGATGATTACATCACAAACCTCAGTATGTTTCTGTTTATAATCACAGGACTGTCATCTTCCTAAGAAAAGGATTTGTGAAAATATTCACAGAGTACTCATTTCATGTTGTAGTAAAAAGATCTTGTGCTCAGTACAATCATAATGACAATGATAGTAAGCTTTTCTTAAATTACATGCTAGCTATGGTATTGATTCTTCAAGAGATGATAACACTGTCATATTAATATATTTGTAATAAATGTATATGAATAAATACTTGCGGAAACTTCATTCTGGTGCTCAGAAAATATGACCTAATTAAAAAAGGCTACTTGCACAGATTATATCCAATTTTATCCCCTGGTTTTCTTAAACATTACCATTTTCTTCTTTGGAAAATGAGGGAGCCAAGAGGTGCCAAGGTGGCTTAGTGGGTTCAGCCTCCGACTCTTAATTTCAGCTCAGGTCATGATCTCAGGGTGGTGAGATTGAGCCCCATGTCGGGCTCTGCACTGGATGTGGAGCCTGCTTAAGTTTCTCGCTCTCCTTCTGACCCTCCCCATCTCTCTCTCTCTCTCTTTCACTCCCTCTCTTTAAAAAAAAAAAAAAATGAGTGGGCCAAATAAAAAAGCAGTGTGTGTGAAAAACCTGCTTTTTGCTGAGGTAAAGTCTACTTGAATTTTGACTGATAGGGATATACGTTATTTTTTTTTTTTCCAGTTGAAGATGTTTGTTTACATATGTATGTCAGGGCAGCAAAAATCATATTTAAAATAAACCATCATGAAGGAAGGAAGAAAAAAGAAAACCTTGTCTTCAGAAAGGAAGACATTCATTTCAATGAATGTTCTGGCTTTATTTTGTTGATAAATATATTATTATGGCAGATAATTTAACAATTTTTCATTTTATTGGAATCTCATAAATATATGTAGATAGCTAAGATAAAGTTTAATTTTTTTCCCAATTATTAAAAAATATCTGTCTCAATTCAAGTGGGGTAAAGTCAGCTTCTCAAATATGAGATAGAATTAAAGAAATGGGAAAACCCTATAAACCTAAGTTCTTTATACATGTACAAACGAATAACTGTGTATTTGTCCTATCTCTGACATCTCAATATTTTTTTTCATGCATTAACATGCTCATTTTTGATTAGTGTTAAATCCCATAAACATACAGTGTTTATCCTCTATCCAAAATAATAAATACAGGATACATGATTTTGAGTACCTGAGACAACAACAAACCCAGAATTGTGGGTGTAAATTCTCATGAATGACTGCCTTTTTAGTAGTTGCAACTTTGAGTAGTACTCTTTTTAATGTTTTATTCTACATGAACCATTAAGTTATACTATCCTTATTTTTTAATATTGATATGGATATACATACATATGCATAGAAACAAATGCAGGTATATGCACACAAATTTCTAGTTTCACTTAACTGACATATATGTAGATAATTTCAATAGCCTTTTTATGCTTTTCTCTCTAAATTTCAGGTATTCTATAATTATTTTAAATTCGGATAAGAATGAAGCAAAGGTGCCTGTGTGGATCCTTTGGCACCTTCCTTCAGTTCAGGTCATGGTCTCAGGGTTGTGGAATTGAACCCCTCATCAGGCTCCTGCTCAGCAGGGAGTCTGCTTGTCCCTCTCCCTGTGACCCTCACTTGTGCTTGCTCTCTCTCTAGTGTTCTTCCTCAAATAAATAAATAAAATTTTTCTTAAAAAAAGAATGAAGGAAATATCATAAGATAATGAATTGTGAACATAGGGGTTTAAATAGTACTCAAAGAATTTTTAAAATTCAGAAGAAAAAGGACAAATTGGTATATACAGAGCAACATTAAAAATGGTCTTATGTGATCTGTTAGCAGCTATAAAACACAGCTCTGAGTCAAACTTTGCACACAATGCTACAGCGCAGTATGAGGAGTTCATAGACATCAATAAAGAAAAAAACAAAGGGATTTGGTTTGCTTCACTGACCACTCTTCACCCAATGCATGACAAAGAACTGCTGTTCAACCAGGCAACTCAAGTCATTAATGATAGATAAATGTTCATTATCACTTATAATAAAAAATGCAAACTAAAACAGTATGGGTTTTCTTTACCTAGCAAGTGTTTGGAGATTAAAATACTCAGCATTGTGAAATTTTAATCTGCTTACTTACTTCCAGAGAAATAGAAGTTGATACAACCTTAATGGAGACAATTTTGCTTTCCTAAAAAAATCTTTAAAAGCTTTCATCTACTTTGAATCACAGTTCCCATTCTGATAATGTATCTTTTAGAATAATTTTAAAAACCCAAATTCTTTATTCCTCTTAATGGAACAAGGAAACAGTCTAATTGTCCACTAATATAATATCAATATAATATAATATTGAGTGGTAAGGGATGATGGTGAAGAAGGTACGCTTAGCACTATGAGCACAGGGAAATGTAGGGAATCGTTGAATCCCTAGATTGTACACCTGAAACTAACATCACACTTTATGCTAACCCTCTTAGAGTTCAAATAAAAGTAAAAAAAAAAAAAAAAAGTAAAAAAAATAAAAATTTTTAATATTTTGGTAAAAAGAACATGTTTTACTGTTTAATTAGTAGCTGGCATGTATTGAATGCTTCCGTGTAAAACACTGTTCCAAACACTTATATATGTAAATTTCTGATTCTCATACCAACAACCAATTGTTTTTTCCTTGTGAGTATTGTTTGACAATAGATAAAATCAAGGGTGAAAGATGTTAAACTGCTTGAGCCTTCATCATTAGAACACCACAGAGTCACAATTTGAATCCAGGAAATTTGATTGCAAATGTTGTACTCTTGTATTATTCTGTTTCCGACTGAGAAAAGGTATAAAGATGTGAATATAACACCACAAGTATTTTACACACAAGTATTTTACACACAAACGCAGACATACACAAGGGAAAAAAATGGCCACTTTTATGTAGTAAAATTATGAGCGACTCAGTGTTTCTGTTTCTCAGTATTGGACACACTCCTCTACAGTAGATTTGTACTAGCTTTCTGATGAGATAAGAGTATATATTTTTAGACCAAATGTCAAGCCTTGCCATAAACCATATCATGGACTTAAAATGGAATTCCGTTATTTGAGGATAAGTTACACAAATCAGGTCTTTGGAATGCAGAATAGGGCTTGGCATAAGAGTGAGTTCTCAAAAAAAAAAAATAGTTGCTAAATGATTGGTTAAAACAAGGAATGAATCAAATGGCTAAGTTATTTGAATTGGGTAAAGTTGGTTTTCTATTTATGTAAAATTTGTGGTTTATGGATTTCTTGAAGTTCACATGCATGTATGTGATAGAGATGACTTAACTATTCCAGGAGTATTTTTAAAATTATATCTCTTGAATAGCATTTTCAATATGTTCTATAGAATATCAGCAAAGCAGGATGATAATTTAAAACCAGGCCCCCTTGTCAGACAGATTTTGGAAATGATAAGTATTATGTCTCCTTCTTACAGATTTAAAATGTTCATCACTATATTTTAAGGAAGAAGTCTTAGGATAAAGAAAATTTAAAGTTTTGTTCTTTTACCATAAATCCCATTTAAGGAAAAATTTTTACCACTTAATTTTACTGGTGTTCTATGGAAACTTTGGAATTCTTTTTAGTCAATAATGCCTAAATAATTTTTATTCCCTTCAATGTGCTTACCATGGCATAATATCTCTTACAATCTTGGAGAATAGATTGATTACACAGGAATGACTCTCCAGATATGAGTGTCTAGGAATTCAGGAATTCAACTCTGACCATAGTTTCATATTTTAACTTTAGTTACATATACTATTTATCAGTGGTATTATATAATTCATGTCTCTCTGGATAGTAAACCTTTGCTTAAACAACATTTGAGCCAAGAAATAAAGGAACTTAAGAATTTAGTCCTGTCTGGAAATATATGGCTTTTTAAATAGTCCGTCAGAATAAAATCACTGATTTTTCACATATATAAGGCAGTACTTACATTAGGTCATCTTTTTTTGAGTGCAGATTTCCTAGAAATATTAACTCAATGATTTTGGTTCTGCTTCAATAATATTGTTAAAAAAGTATGTATATTCATAAGTAAAAAAAAAAAATAGCTCAGAAGAAGATGCTACAAACTATCTAAAGTCTGGTGAACAAACTTTGAAGTATCTTTCTGTGTACAGAAACCAGTATAGATACTAGTTTCTATGTATGCTATTTTACATAAATGGATTTTTATTCTGTGTATTATTTTATAACCTATCTACCCTAGCAACTTCCACTCATTTTTCCCTTTGGCCCTCTGATCTATTCATAGTGGCTTTTTTTTTTTTAATTTTAAGATTTTATTTATTATTTATTTGACAGAGAGAGAAAGGGAGAGATCACAAGTAGACAGAGAGGCAGGCAGAGAGAGGGGGAAGCAGGCTTTCTGCTGAGCAGAGAGCCGGATGCAGGGCTTGATTCCAGGACCCTGAGATCAGGACCCGAGCCGAAGGCAGTGGCTTAACCCACTGAGCCACCCAGGCGCCCCTCACAGTGGCTTTTAATGGTCCCTTGTATGTCCATATTATGGGAATTTCTTTACCTGGTAAATATTCCACTTCATTTTTCTCCAAGTTAAACACAAGTGACAGATGGTTCAGATATTAGCTCGGGTTTTTTCAGAGAAACTTTCCTATCCTTCCTTTCCCCACAAATTTCCACTACTTCATAATAGCTGTAACAGACGTAATATCACTTTTTTTTTTTCTTTTTTCCTCAGGTAAGTGACCTTTCCTTAGTAAGTTTTCCATAAGGGCATGGGTCTAAACCATTCATTCATTCATTCATTTGTGTAATATTTTTTAGTACTCACCCCATTCCCATGCTTCTGTGCTATCACAAGGACCTAGAAGCCAGAAAATTACATTTTCAAAACTCTATTGCCGTTGGATTTTGCATAGGTTTTGCCAAAGGTGTCTTTGGATGGAGGTAAGACACCTGGTGGTCAGGGAAAGCCATTCTGCCTCTGGGGGCAGCACTGGAATTAGCTACAGGTGACTGTGGGACCCAGGCAATAGCATCAGTAATTTGAGTAATGAGTATAGAAGTTGCTGCTTAGTACATACCTTTAAAAGCATCCACAATGAACTTGAGGTGATGGGATCCAGCCTCGGTAGTGGGAGCTCCTGATTTCTGGGCAACACCATCATCTCCTTTGTGTTCTTTCAGCCATTCCATCACCTTTATACAAAACTGTTACTTTGGACCACCCACTGCTTTACATAGATTAGTTTCTGAGTTCTCAACTGGATCCCGACCAATCATATCATATCAAGTATTTTGTTCATATCAAGTATTTTCAATGAATGAGTGCTCCTGCTTTTCCACTCAATAATATGCCATAGATATATTTTATGTAAATAAACACATATCTACATCAACATTGATTTTTACAAAATCTATTTAAATTACTCCTCCTAGCTAAGCTATAAAATAGAAATGAGGTTTATTAAAATCATTCCTATCTCAGTTGAGGCTACATTTAATTTTTAACATTCTATTATTCTGTCAGACTTCAAGTTCAAATGATGAGGAACTGTAATTGGGACTATGGGCTTACATGAATTTTTAGACCATGTGTAGTTGTATTTAAGCTCAATTTTCACTAATAATTTAGAATAGGAAAATTAGTTAACTTATTCATACTGATGAAAAAGTATCTTTCAAAGAGTATTTTAATATATTCTATTAGATGAATAGATTATTAGAAAATAAACTGATCATAGATACTAGTTGTATTTGGTATTCTATCTGATTAAAATGTTCTTGAACTATGATAATAAGGTAAAAAAAAAAATTCCTCCAGAGTTCTAAATAGTCCTAAAGACATTCTTACATCCTCAAGATGGTAGGAGAAAAGTTTCAGGCTTGAAGAACAACCGTATAATTGAATAGATTCTAGTTCACCCTAACTTTAAATAACTGGAGGCAGAATAATATAGCCTTTGAAAGGAGAAAAAAATATATTAAAAATGTCACTCTCCCTTTAATTTTGAAAGTAGTTCTAATTAAAGGAAACAATGAAACAGTCTTTGTATTAAAAAGTCATTCATTGTATTATAAAAATGTTTCAGCATGTACAGAACAGAAAACAAAAATGACAGGCATTTGAACTGAATAAAGAACTGATTAATTTTCATTTCTTTTTTATATTGAGATAAAATTGACAATGGCAACATTATATTAATTTCAGGTGTACAATGTTAGGATTCGACACTTGTGTATACTGTGAAATGATCAACGCAATAAGTCTAGTCATCATTGTTACCATAGAAAGTTAAAAAAAATTTTTTTTTTCCTTGTGATGAGAACTGTCAAGATCTACTCTCCTAGCAACCTTCAAATATGCGCTATGGTATCACTGAGTATAGTCCCTGTGTGGTGTATAACATCCCCATGACCTTCACATGTCATGTGAAGGTCATGGGGATGTTCAGTTGTGAAACTGAAGTCTGTACTTCCAGATTACCTCCCCAATTTTGACCAGATCCCAAACTTCCTTCCCACCCCAGCAACTACCACTCTGTTCTCCAGATCCATAACTTTTGTTTTGTTGGTTCATGTTCTTTTAGATTCCACATAAGTAGAATCATATGGTATTTCTTTCTCCATCTCACTTATTTAACATAAATATTTTCCATGTGATGCATTAATCCCTCCATATTATCCATTATCCATATTATCCGTGCCTGTTGTAAATGGTAAGATTTCATTTTTTTCTTGTGGCTGAATAATCTCCCATTGTATATATATATATATATATATATATGTATATACCATGACTTCTCTATCCATTCACCCATCGATGGACACTTAGGTTGTTTCCATGTCTTGACTATTATAAATAATGTTGTAGTGAACATAGGGATGCAGATAATTCTTTGGATTGGCATTTTTGTTTTCTTTGGATAAATATCCAGAAGTGGGATTGCTGGATCATATAGTACTTATATTCTTTAATTTGGTGGGCGTCTCCCTACTATTTCCCATAGGGGAAGCACCAGTTTACATTCTCACCAACAGTGTACAAGGGTTCCTGGTTCCCTGTTTTTATCAAAAACTCATTATTTCTTGTCTTTTTTATAATGGCAATTCTAACAGGTATGAGGTGAGTGCTCATAGTAGATTGATTTGCATTTCCCTGATGAGCCTCTTTACATGTACTTTTTGGCCATCTGTATGTCTTCTTTGGAAAAATGTCTATTCAGATCTTCTGCCCATTTTTTAATTGGATTTTTTTTTTTTTTTTTTTTTTTTTTTTGCTTAGAACTCACCTCTGAGGGAAAGTTAAGGGTGTTTT
>NW_028134452.1:0-73314 GCF_964662115.1 Mustela nivalis | reverse complement strand
AAGGATTCAGGATATCTTTGACAGACAGAGGAAGAGGGGACTCTCCCAGCCCCGCACAAAGGCCAGGATGCGGTCCTTTGGGGGACTCCCTGAGCCTCACCTCTCAGCTTCCGGTTAAGTAACTTCTTTTTTCATGGATCCTCTGACTTCCCTTATGTGACAGGCAACACGGCTCTGAGGCTTGTGTCCTGATGTTTCCGCCACCACAGAGGGACTTACTCGTATTCTCTCTGATCCCAAGTTAACAGCAGCTCAGGGAAGAGCTCTCAGCAGCTCAGCCTCGTTGGGGAGCCCGCCCCTGCACAACTCAGCTCGAGGCAGCAAAGGGAGTGGCACCTACAGCAACGTGAGGGGGCCTTATGGGGCGGGGGAAGGCCTGCTACCAGCAATCAGTAGGTGGCCCCCTCAAATTAACCTGGAAATGCACTTGGACTCAAGAAAGGGGCTAATTGGGGCGCCTGGGTGGCTCAGACAGTTAAGCATTGCCTTCTGCTCAGGTCATGATCTCGTGATTCTGGAATGGAATCCCGCCTTGGGCTCCCTGCTCAGCGGGAAGTCTGCTTCTCCCTCTGCCATTGCCTGCGTGTGCTCCCTCTCTCTCAAATAAATCTTAAAAAAAAAAAGAAGAAGAAGAAGAAGAAAGAAAGGAAGAAGGAAAGAAAAGAAAGGGGCTAATTTGGTTCCTACTGGTGATTAAAAACAAAACACAATCGCCTATTGATCTGACACTCCCCTCAGAAGCAGCCCTCTCCCAGTCGCCAGGACTTACCAGTCACTCCATCACCCGCCTCCCATGCCCATGGTGTTTGCCCACAGACCTGCAAGCAGGCCTTGCAGGTGGACCAGCTGCCCTTGAAGGGTCCCCTCTTCAGAGCCTTCAGCGGCCATCCTGGACCCTAGGACTGGGACCAGTTTCCCAGCCTGACCTCTCAACCTTTCGCCTCCTTCTACAATCATACTTCTCCTATCAGCCAAGGCCCAGCTAACCCCAGACCTCCTCCAGGAAGGATCCCTGACCTTTCCAGCCTCACGATCCCCTCCCACTGACCTCCAAGGGCCTGCTGCCATATTCACTGCTTACATTTCAAGAGCACCTGCTGCCTGTCAGTCACTGAGATTAGGAAGTGGCCTTCCATACTTCTTCAAGCACCACTCCCATTACACAGAGAGGAAGCAGGCTCCTTGAGATTCAGTGACTTGCCTGGAGTTACACCGTTGGTAACCAGGTAACCAGATAACCAGGGCTTGAATCTGACCAATGACCCACCTCAAAACCTTTGCTCTACACCGAGGGTCAGCCAACTGGTGGCCCCCACCGGTCAAATTCTGCCAAGATCAAAGCTTCTGAGCAGCTTCAGAAATACGAGGGTTTTTATGTGGCTGGGAAAAAAGATCGCCAAAAAAGGGTAAAAATTTTGGCACGTGGGAAAACCACACAAAATTAAAATTTCATCATCCATCAATAAAGTTTTATTGGAACACCGTCACACCCATTCGTGTAGATACTGTCTATGGCTTGTTTTCTCACTGCAGTGGCTGAGCTGAGGAGTTATACTATTAGACAAATAGTTTTACTATTTGTCTCTTGGTAGAAGTTTTGCCAACCCCTGCTTGCCCTAAAAGGCACCACCAGCCTGCCTTATTTTGTTGTTACCTTACCTTACAGCTCCAGGAGTCCTAAACACCTGCCTGCCTCTAGGGCTTGCCATCTTTCTGTTAGGCTGAGCCTGCCATGGAATCTTAGAGGGAAAGCAAGGTGGGTTTTGGCCCTCTCTCATCCCCCAGGCACCCAAGACTTGCCCCAGATGGGACTGAAATTTCAAGGCCCGAGAACATCCAGAAAATCTCCCTCAGCCAACCTCTACTGGCATCCCCCAGGGCTGAGCCAAGCTGTCCATCCCAGGGTGGGCCTCAGGAGACCTTTGTTCCAACAGGATCTGACTCATCTGGAGTATGCTTGGGTCTTGTTTGATTTTGCAAGGAACCAGCTTCAAGGAAAGAAGCAGAAGGAATGGTTCTTATCCAGAAGAATGAGTCCAAGAGTTGTCCTAGGAACTAAATGGAATCATGAAAGAAACCACTAACCCTAAAGACTGGCATGTGCTTGATGATCTGAAGCTCTTGGGAGGAGGAAGAGGAGTGAAATGGGGAATTCTGGAGACTCCCAGCTTTTGCTGGCCAGTGTGGGTCTTTCATGTAAATTAGAAAAAGGCTCCCCTACCTCTAGTGCATGGGACTCTGCCCACACCAGGACACCCCTGGTGAGTGGAGTAAGAGCTACACTTCAGCCCTCACTCCCACCTCAGGCCAGGCACCTTTGTGCAGTGCACATACTTCACAACTGTCTGTGGCAGCCCTGCTGGACCTAGAGTAGGGAGGCCCTGAATGGGGTTTTCTGAATTCCTCCTTCTTCCCTCACAATTCTGGTCACTACCTCCACAAACCCGCTTGGGCTTCAGTTTCCTCTTTTATATAATGAGGATGCTAGTCCTGTTTTCCTCAGGCAATTCTGAGGATGAAATGAGGGAGCAGATGTGGAAATCAAGTGTGGAAGGTTTTGATGTTAACCGAATGACCAAATGGAAACCTGCCATTTGGGGTCCTCTAGAAGCTGCTATTTACAGAAAGTGCTTTGTTTGTTGACATTTTTAGAAATTATATGTTGTATAAAGTTTAGAAAGTAGAGGGCTATATTGCCCATAACCTCCCATGGTTAATACCATTTCTATACTTTATCTTGCTTTTGGGGGGAAGGAAGGTGGGGGAGATCTGAAAAGGGGAAGATACTAGAGCAGTTCTCAAACTTCTCCTGGGGAGGTTGTTGAAAAGCATTCTGATCCAGTAGGTCTGGGATGCGGCCCGAGAGTCTGCATTTCTAAGGAGCTCTCAGATGATGCCCATCTGGGGGCTGCACTCTGACACCAGGGCCTAGAAGGCCCTAGAGCATCCTGCAAAGGCAAAACCACAGTTTCTTTGCTCCAAGAGCACAGTGGGAGCAGTGAGAGTTTCTACCAGCCCAGCAGACCTGCTTCCGGAAGTGAGAGGCAGGGACAGCCTCCCAGGACCCCAGGGATCAGCTTGGAAGGCCGAAGATCTGGAAAGTGGGACTGAAAGCCCCCAAGGCCCCCCACCCTCAGCGGGGGGACTGAATCTGAGGAGACCAGGAAGGGCTGGGTTTCCCCAGATCAAAGCAGGTTCTCCAGCCTTTGATTCGCAAACAAGCACCTTCTTTGGAGGCTGACTGGAGTTTGGGGCTGGCGGGCCTTGGGGGCCTGGGGTGAGTGGTCAGAGGCCCCAGCCCCCTCTCTTTTTGCATAACAGCTTGGCTGCCTAACAAAAGGGCGGTCCTTGAAAGGCCGTATGGGGCTGTTAAAAGTTTCCGGCAATGGTTTAATTGGGGGCGATTAAAGTGTCCTCCCCAGGAAGACCTGCCCTTCAAAGGCCAACGAGGCCTGGCTCCCCGGCCCTCAGCACCTTTCCCCTTGGCCACGCCCCCCTGTGGTAGCCCTACCCGCCTCCGTTCCCCCGGCTTCGACCCCCCCCCCACCACGGCTTCGACCCCCCCACTTCCCTGCGGCTCCCTGCAGTCCTCGCAAGTCAGCGACTGGCCCCTTTGGCCAGCCTGTCTGGGAAGATTCCGTCGCAGCCCCGGGACCATCAGCACCATTTGCTCACACAGTTTGGTCTCGTGGTGGAGTCTGACGTGGGTGGGAGGGGAGAGCTGAGTTAGAGACACAAAGGGCTCGGAATGGGCCCACCCTGCACACTGTTGCTGCCCCCCCCCCACACCTAGACTGGCCTCTGGGCCCCTCCTCGAGCCCCCGCCTGTCAGGAACTTCATGGTCACCGTTGCGGGTCCCCGGGCCTACCACACGTTCACCTTCCAGACATCTGCAGAGTGCGCTACCTGGGAGGCCTTGGTGGTTCAGAGGTTATCAGACAGGGACCATGATAGGGATGGGGGCTGGGGCGGCCTCTGCGTAAGTGAACAGGCCAAAGTGATCCTGTGTGATAATGAGGTAAAATGAGGCAGGGAAGACTCCAGAAGCAACAGAGCCTAGAGTTAGAACGTGGTCAGCTGATGTGGCCCATTTACCCTGATGTCAATCGCAAGACCACAGCTGGCTCCACTGACAGACTTCGCCCCACAAAAAACCCGGGATCCCTGAAAGGGGAGGCGGGGTAGACTTTCTTTCAAGTCTCGAAATAGTTGCTCTGGGAGCATCTGGTACAGACATTTCCCCAAAACCCAGTGGAGTCTCTCAGTTACCTTCTTTGGCTGAGTCAACCTTCAGGAAGCTCTGTGAAGGGATGCCTTTGAGGCTATTTTCCTCTCTTATCCCTTTACACCCATCCCCCAAGGTCCAAGGCCTTTCCCTTCAGGATGCTCTGGCCGGGGCTTTGGCCCTATTTTGACTGGCCGGAGCCCTTCTGAGGACAGGTGTGTTGGGCAAAAGGGTCTCTGGGATTTCCATATCCCAGGTATGGAAAGTTCTTCCTTTTTCCAGGGTGAGTGTGGGATAAAACCAAGCCTAAGACTGAATGGCATGCTGCGGGATATCCCTGTCCTGCCTTGAGACCTCTCTGTGGGGGTGTCCCTAATTATTCCCCCACACACCTGACAGCTTTCTTGTCCTGTGCCCAGAATGCGCTCTGGCCCTCAGAAACCCGTGCAGGAGAGGCCAAGTTAGCAGGGGTACTGAAAGTGGGGAGAGGGCTGAGGCTCTGGGCAGAGCCTTCTGACTTGACCCCAAAACCAGGTGCCCTCCCTTCGGTTTTCAGCAATTTCTGACTTCAGAGATCCGACGCCTGCTTATGCCTGTAGTGCTGTACTGGCGATCAGCAGCGAGTGGTTCTGGGCCCCAACTCCACCTCTGAAGCTCCTCGCAGAGCAGCAGACCTCAAAGATTGTCGTTCAAACTCTCTTCCCAGGCCTCCCTCTGCTTGGTGAAGAGGCCGTCTAGTGAAGTGGTTCTGCCGGACTCATGGACTGGAGGTCAGACCTCAGGGGCATCCTCGACAGGTGTGTGTGCTGAGGATGAAGAGAGGCAGGTACGTAGGAAACGGGCCTCTGGGCCCCCAGGGAAAGAGCTGTGTGCTCCCCCACCGGAGCCGCGCACCTGACTCTCTCCTTCTCTCCCAGGTGGCCGACTCTCCCCGTTTCCTGGAGGTTTCCCAGAATAAGGAACTTTCAGTTTTAAGAACCTGAAGAGTCCCAGGCAAACCATCCAGACTGAGGGAATTTCCCAGGACAGGCTTTTGGTGTCAAAACTGGAAAGGCCCTGGGCAAGTTAGTCACCCAACTTGTCCCCTACTTCCAGCCCCACCCCCCCCCCCCAGCCTGGCCTCTGTCCCCATCAGTCCCATGAAACACATACAAAGGCCACCACCAAACTTCAAATGCCAGTTCCCGTGGCCTCTTCTCCCTCCTCCTGCCCCACTTGGCGGGGGGGGGGGGGGGGGTGGTGGGTCAGGATGGCAGAAGACTAGGGCCAAACCCCTGGGCTGGAGGGGGCCGTGGGGGTGGGGCGAGGGTCAGGCCAGTGACAGCCTTGCTTGTCCCACCCTCTCTAAGCCAGTTGCTGGCCTTGCACCCTTTATCACGCCCATACACTATCTGGACACTGAAGGAGTATCTCCTCCTAGCCCACCCCTGCCCTGCCCAGACTCAGATAAACTGAGAGGCCACCCCAGGAAGACAGAGGTAAAGCCATGGCCTGGGTCCTTCCCTGCCCAACTCCTCTGCCCGACCCATGGCCCAACCTTGGCCAGAAAAGCAGCAACCCTCTCCTTGGGGTCACATACTCCATCAGGAGGGTGAGTTCCTAGGCTCATTTGCAGATGAAAATAAAATGGAGGCAAGAGAAAGGAAGTGACCTGCCCAAGGTCACTGAGAGCATGCCCAAAGGCTCCTGTGCCACAAACCCAAGGAGGCTGTGTTTATAGTCTCTCCCAGGGGAGAAAGACCCATGGATGGAGATTTAGCCCTTCTACTCCCCTGCTGGCCTCAGGCCAGCCTCCCAGACTACCCAAGCACAGGGCCCCTTTCCCGCAGAAGGCCTTCTGCCTGGGCTTATCCTCACCACCCAGGCCAGCTCTTTGCTGCCAAAGCTCAGCCTTGGTGCTGTGGTTCCCATTATTCCAGAATGTCCTGACCTTCTAAACCTTCCCCAACTACTCCCGGACCCCAACCCCACTTCTATCCTCAGACAGTGGCTGAGGCCACATGGAATTCCTCGTGGTTCCAAAACATGTTTGTCTCTGTCGGGAATGTACACCTGTCCTTCACCTGGATCTGTGGAAGCTGGTCCTTCAAGGGCCTGCTTACATGTCTCCTCCTCCAGGACGCTTCGCTGAATGTGTGAGTCCAAAACACATTTGAAGAAGGAGACCCTTCTTCAAATTGCTTCAGCGTTTATCCTGTGCCAGGCACTGTACTGGGCCCTGCCTCACTTAACCCTTACCACAACCACAAACAGCAAGTACTTTACTATTATTATCCCCACGCTATAGAAAAGAAGCTGAGGCACAGAGAGGTTAGGTAACAGGCCCAAGGTCACACAGCTGGAAAAGGACAGAGTCAAGATGTGACAGTTTGGATACATAGCCTGGGCTCTGTACACCACCAATGGTCGGCCCCTAGTGGTGTTTATATCTCTGTTAGGGTTCCCTCATACACTGGGTGGCACTGAATCTTTTATGTCCTGTTCTAGCTAGACTAGACTAGAAGTCCCTCAGTGGCAGTGACCACGGATCAGGACTGGCTTCCTAGGGAAGTCTTACTCTGTGCTTAGAGAACACAGAGAAGGACCCTTACCTCAGACCCCTACATAGCTCTAGAGGCCCCTCTGGGAGGGAGCACAGGGATGCATAGAGTTCTGTTTCTGTTAGCTCTCAACCTAATTTCTCAGGAGTCTCTGCCTGGTTTCTTTTTGGCTCCAGGGGCCTGGGCCCAGCCTGAGCATGAGATATGGGTGGGGCAGCCAGAGGGGCTGCTGGGAGAGACCCCACCCCAGGACCTCTCTCTATCCTCTAGTCCCTCCCTCCTGAAGGCCAGCTCCATTCCCACCACCCTAAGAAGCCATGCCTGCTGTTCCCAGGCCTGCATGAGACTAATCCTTCGGTCCCCTTCCCACCTGTTTCCTGTCCCCTCTGGGGGATGTGTCTGGATCCCCATCCCGACCCTCACATGCACATGGAGCTCCCGCTGCACCTGGTGGGGAAGAGGGAGGGAAGGAGGGAACCAGAGGGAATGGGAAAAGCAACTGTGCTTTGGAGTGGACCCTGGGGTTTCTTGATGAACTGGGTGTCAGCAGGGCTCAGGGCTGGGGCCGGGGGAGGAGGCTCATTCCGGCCTGAGGGTGCATGCATGTGTGTATGTGTGTGTGCACGTGTGTGTGTGTGTGTGTGTGTGTGTGTGAAAGAGAGAGAGAGTGTGTGTGTGATTCAGGGATGCTCTCCCACAGTCTGCTTATGTGCTTGAATGCTCCCAGCTACGTGGGAGAACCCATGCAGGAGAGTCCCCTCCCCCAGCAACCCTGACTCCTGCTCATCCCTCAGGGTGCTCCCCTGCCCAGCCTCACCCCTGAAACCTGCCTGCTCTGGCCCTCCAGCTCATGCTGTCCTCTCCCCACCAGCTCCCGGAGCGTCCTGCAGCCCTGACCTACTGACCTACATGACAAACACTACCCATCTCATTCTGCTTCAGGCCAGGAGTTTGGTCACCCTTGCTCCCTGAAGGCAAGGCTAACTCCTTTTCAAATCACCCCAGAAACCCAGGTGAGGGCGGGGAACCCAGGCTTCCCTGTACACACTCACGGACCTGGATCAAAACTACGGTGTTGAAAGGAACGGCATTTAAGTGAATAGAAGCCAGAGCTTGCTTGCTTTTCTCTTTCATTTTTTTTTTTTTTAAGATTGTATTTATTTATTTGAGAGAGTGAGTGAGAGAGAGAGAGAGCATGAGTGGTGGGGAGGGGCAGAGGGAGAGGGAGAATCAGACTCCCCATTGAGCAGGGAGCCTGAAGTGGGGCTCCATCCCAGGACCGAGGCAGACACTTAACGGACTGAGGCACCCAGGAGCCCCTCATCTTTAAATTCTTCTACTCTACCTTTCTACCTGTACTTTGCTAATTTGTTCGCTGTCCCAATCTTCCTCTTATACAATACTTCCCTGTATACCCATATCTCATTCGAATCTCTTCAAGATAAGAATATTTCGCCTCCTGGCACTGATGAGGAAACTGAGGCTCAGGGAGGTGACAGGATTCACTCAAGGTCACACAGCCAGGAAGCAGGGCCTGCCATCCTCATGCTTGAATGAACACCGCTCCCCACCCAGAAGTGCCTCCAGGGTCTGAGGGCGATCCAGACCCAGACGGGGTTCTTCCTGACCTTCTCATACCCTCTTCATGTCTTGAGGTCACCTCGGGCAGGACACGAACCAGGGCCCCCAGGGCCAGGGGTGACCCCACCCAGCCAGCACTCCCAGAGGCAGAGGCCATGAGATCTGTGGACATTGTTCCCGGGCCATGGTTACTGATTTGACAACAGTCTCGTTCCTCCTGAGCCAGCCTTGGAGTTAATGATTAAGGAAGGGATTAAATATTAACCACCTGTCGGCCCATGGCGTAATGTCTCTGTCTGCACCTGAGCCTACCTAAAAATACCTCCCACCTGCTGGGGGCTAGACCCATGCCCGGCTCTAAGCCCCTTGCTTCTGGCCTCCACCTCCCCATGTACCCACCCCGGCCCCAGCCCGTCTTTTCCAGACCCATTCCAGACCACCCGATTATACCCTCCCATAACCACAGCACAGACCCAAAAAGGTTTTCTACAGCTTGGCATCTGTGAACCTCACCACTGGGAGCACTCCTGGTGGGCTTTCTGGACGAGGAAGACTTGCCTGCCACTAACCACTGGGTGTTCCTGGGACTTGGAGGACAGCCTGGGTCAGTAGGTTACATTCCTACATGTGATCTCATTTATCAGTGTTTTTATCTCCTCTCCCAACTCCTTCCTCTGCCTAAAGATCTCTCTGGATCTACAGATACCAGGCCCCAGCACCTGGGGCTACAGAGGTTGAGTTCGTGGAAGAATCACGAAGGAGTGGCACCCTCCCCACCCAACCCATTTTTCTCTCTGAGCAGTCAGAATCTGGGGGCTGCCTCCAGGAAGCCTGTCCGACTAACCTGGCCCTAAGCACTGTGTGGCCCTGCTCCTCCAGCTTTCCTCTGCCCTGGGTGATTCAGAACTGGTGTGGGCTGTTGCACAGCTGTAGGAAACGGGGCTGCGTCTGTTAGAACGGCCCTTTGAAGTTCAACGTGTAGCCCATGTGGCTCTCCCCGGGCTGGGGGCAGGGACAACTCAATCACACCCAAGCCTGAGGCCTGCCCTCTGGTGAGCAAGCCCATGGTCAGCTTCCCCACTGCAAGAACCACAGATCTATGATGCATAGCTCGCTGCGTCTTTTTCTAGAAAAACTGAATTCTTGGTTCAAGTAACAACTCCACTGAAAAGCTCTCAGTTTCTGCTCACGGGAACCCCCGAGCGAGCATGCCTGCCAAGCACCACATGGACTTCAATTACCCTTCCCATGTGTCCTGTGGACCTGCATTCCGACTGCAAGCCTGGGGACAGGCATCATCATCCCCAATGGTCGGATGGCCAAACTGAGGCCGGGTAAGGTAAAGGGACTCAGCCAGGTTCAAACCACCAGAAGATGGCAGAGGCTGGCCCAGGTGACCCCACATTTGTGTAAAATTTAGAAAGAACCTCGGATGCTGCTCTTCTTACAACTGCCAGAACCTGGCATCCAGCTCTTCAAATCATTTACTGACGGCCTGTTTCCTTTCTCCTTTTAACTTTCTCCCACCTACATCGGTACTTGTATTCTTAATCTCACAGGGACACCTCTGTGTGGGACTCTCCCAGGCAAAGGGCTCCCTGTCTCCTCAGGGTCGAGGATGTGACCCAAGGAGCCTCCACATGGGGACTCAGGAGCTCTGAATGGGGATTTCCGAGTCCGTTCTAAAACGGGGCTCACCCCTTTAAGATGTTTTGGTAACGCTTTTCACAGAGACTTCTAGAAGGACCCACAGCCTTCCTTCTTTCTGCAGGTTATAAATCATCTTACCAGACCCGGACTGCTTACACTCAACATTGCACAATGGTTTCCTCACACCGTGGCTGGTGTTTACAGATGAGGAAACCCAGGCCCCCAGAGGTCAAGTGCCTTGTTGGCTGTGTGGCTCCCACATGAGTTCCTCAGGACAGTGGGATTGCAGAATGCCGGCATGGCCTCTAGTTTGCACCAGTGGGGACTTCCAGGCCAACACCTGGGAGGTCTCCTTTGGGGGCAGCAGCCTGTGTCTTAGGCTCCAAGCTGAGCCACCCCGGGCTCACCCAGGCAGCTGCAAGCTGTTCCCCTTTGCGCCCCTCCCTAGGCCACCGCTCCTCAGACTCTTGCCTTTGCCCATCTTGGACAGTGACCCTGAAGTTTTCCCAGAGGCTTGGAAGCCCCCATGCACATCGCAGCCATAAAAAACCATCCTTTGGGGGCGCCTGGGTGGCTCAGTTGGTTAAGAGACTGCCTTCGGCTTGGGTCGTGATCCCAGAATCCTGGGATCGAGCCCCACATCGGGCTCCCTGCTCAGTGTGGAGCCTGCTTCTCCCTCTCCCTCTGCTGCTCTGTCTGCCTGTGTCTCTCACTTTCTCTGTCAAATAAATAAATAAAATCTTTAAAACAAAACAAAACAAAACCATCCTTTGATTCAGGCCTCCCTTGCACCTTCCCTCCGGCTCAGAGACACAGATCCCCAGCCCCCAGTCCCCAGGCTGGGCCCCTCCGCAATGTCTTTTGGCTCTGCATTCTGACTCTTCCTCTCACATCGCAGCCTGGTCACAGACACACACTCACAAACATAAACATAGCAAACCGTGCAGGGAGGAGGCCAGCAGCATCCAGTGTCCACCCTGGTATTAAATAGGAGGTGACACTCCATTTTAATTTGCATCTCTTTTGCATATATTTGTATGGGCTGCTTTGGAAGGTCTCCATTTTCCCAAAGAACACAGAAAAGTAACGGGTTTGCAGGCCCAGGGAGCACAAAGGCCTCAGTGAGGTTCCCAAATGCCTTGGGTGGGTCTCAGGGTGTGGGTCCCGAGTTCAGGGGAGTAGAGAGAGGGCAGAGCATTGAGCTGAGGGGCGGGGGGAGACAGTGTAGAGGGAGTAGGTGGGGAAGCAGCCGTCTACAAGACCTCATAGACCTTGACTGCTTTGCTGTGGCAGGGACACCTGCCCTGTGCATCCCTCCGTGTGTGCTGCTTGGCCAGGCCCGGGGCTAGCGGGTTCTGAGTCTCCGAAAGTCCAGGTGCATGGTGAGGCCTACTCCTGGAGGCCAGATATGGTAGGTGGGAAGAAACAAGAGGATGGACCCTGAGAGAGGGGATATTTTAAGAGTCACTAAGGCAGGACCAGAGGAAAGTGGTACCCAAGGGAGTATGGCCCCAGGACTGAGGGTGTTGGGGAAGATGGGTCCTGCCTTTCAGGTGAAACAGACATTGGTGGCCTGCCACAATCTGCCCTTCTACCCTGCACATCACATGTGTTTCCCACAGAACCCCAAAACAGGTTCTAGGTGAGCCAGAGCCCTGGCCTGACTGCAACCCTGGCTGGGTGACCTTGGGTCGGCCTCTGTCCCTCCCTGGGCTTTAGGTTTCCTCTTCAGCAAATCATCCATGAGCAGATGATTTCCATGCCCCCCCCCCTCCCAAGTTATGATATTCTCTTCCACCCTGCCCCTCTCGGTTCCCTGTGGCTCAGGAAACATCTATCTCTAGGATCAAGTTCAAATCCGACGGTTCAGGATCCTTATGAATCCGGTACCATCTCAAGTAATCCGCCTCCCCTTTCCCTCTTTTCAACATACCAGCAGGCCCAGTTCCTCCAAGCCCCTTGGATGCTTGCTCCAGCCTCTTGTCCTTTCCCCCACGAAGTGCCCCCTCCTGGAACGTCCGGTCCTCCCACAGGCCAGGTTCATGGACACATGTCTTGACAGGGCATAGAAGGGCCCCGTGCATCATTGGTTGAATGTTCTGTCAATGCCATCCTGAAATTTAAAATTTTAAGCAAGGAGCCCTGAATTTTCGTTTTACACTGAGTTTCCCAGATGTGCTACCTGGTCCTGCCTTCCTGTCCTCTCACCTGCCCCCCTCTGTCACGCCTCTCTTGGGAGCCCTCTCTGACCCTGGAGAAGGTCTGGGCTGGGAGGGCTAGAACAACTGGCTCATGAGGAAGCATAGGAGATCCTTTGCACCTCACCGGGGAAGGCCTTATGTCCCCTGGGAAAATGGCTCAGTGAGGGGGAGGGAGCCTGAAGAACAGAAGGAGGCAGAGCCTCTGGCTCTGTCTGAGAAGGAAACCTGGCTTCTATTTCAGAAGGCCCTAATCTGATGGGGGAGGCCAAGCCTCTGGCTCAGGAAGACCTTAATCTCACTGGGGAGTTTGTAGTCAGGGCAGAGTGGGGGTGGGGCAAGCCCGCATTTTTGAATCTCACTTTTGTCCTCCTTTCAACCCTTGCTGGGAACAAGAGAGGAGGAGATTTGGGGTGCTTCGGGGGTAGGAAGAGGGGTACCTATCTTTTCTCTGGCCAGAGGCCCCTCCCAGGCCCCCAGGCCCCACCCTGTTGAGCTCTCTCTGCAAAGGCATCTCTCCTTGCATGTCCAAGAGAAGCCTCTACCTACATGCCCCATTGAGGGGTCTGGGGCAGCACCTTTTTGTCTGCAAACAGTCTCACTGAATGGGCTGAGTATGTCCCTTTGGCTGAAGGAGCCTGGACGGGCAGTCTTCCTGCTCCCCTTCCCTGGCCTAAGGACCTGTGGTCTGACCTCCCCAGGGCCTTATGAGTCAAGCCCCACCCCTCCCTGAAGCCGGGGGCAGGGCCAGAAGGAGCCCAATTGCTATGTATGTGGACATGGGGCCACAAGGCCCTGCAGGAGCCTGGGGTCCTCCTGAAGCCCCAGGACAGTCTTGGGCCCCAGAGACTAGAGGAGAGGAGGTGGCTGGAGCAGGCTAGACAGCCCCAGCCTACCTCTGCCTCTCCTCCCAGCACCATCTTCCACCACAACCCTGCCCACATCAGGTAGCTGCCTGCCTCTGGGCCTCTGCTCCTGGAAATACCATCCTGCTTTTCTTTGCCAGGCAACTCATCCTTGAACTTCTGATATGAGAGTCTCTTTTCCCAGGAAATCTTAGGATCCCTGATCTGCAGGACCCCCTGGTCTTCCCCATGCTGTTCTGCTGAAAGTACTTGCCTCAGTATGCTTCTAGCCTCATCTGTTGGGCTGGGAGGCGCTTCCGGAGGATGGGGCTGTGACCTTGGCAGGCCTGCAGCTGGAGTCATGCTCATGGGTGTGGCAGGGCAGCCAGCCTGGGGCAGAAGGTGAAGGGCAGGTAGGAGCTTGAGACAAGGTGGGATTTCTTCCCTTCCAACATGTGCCTTGCAGCTTCTGAACGAATGCATTGTCGGAGTGGGCATTCACAGGTGACAAAGCTGGGCCACGTCTGGGTAAGTGGCCTGCTTGAGTCACACGGTGAGAAGGTCCGCCTGCGTGGGCTGGATTTGGGCCCAGCAATGGTGGAGACCTCTGCCGTCTGGCCCAGTATGTCCTGTACCAAGGCGGGGGGCTGAGCTAACTGACCTCTCAGAGGCCTCCAGGTCATAAGCTGAGTATCCAAGGGACCACAGGCAGAGGCTCCAACCGACTCACAGCAGCCCCACTCCAAGCCTGCCACCCCCCCACCCCCGACCTGCACCCTGGCAAGACAAAAGACAAATATCTTTCCTCCCACCAGCCCAACCAGCTCCCAGTTCAGCTGCACAAACGGCCCAAACGTCTCTCTGGAACCCAAACAGGAAGCTGGGGAGAAGAGGGCCAACGGCTGGGGATCTCTGAGGCTCCTCCAGGAAACATGTGGGGAGGAGGGAGGGACAGAGACAGGCCTGCTCACCCCACCGCCTGGCTCTGGAGCCCACCACAGGCCCAGTCCTCCTGCCTCAGTGTCCTACGGGAGACACTGTGGAGAGGGTATTTTGCCCCTCTCACACCTGGGTCACTCTTTTCCTTTTTTAATAGACTTTATTTATTTCTTCATTAAAAAGATTTTATTTATTTATTTGACAGAGACATAGCGAAAGAGGGAACAGAAGCAGGGGGAGTGGGAGAGGGAGAAGCAGGCTTCCTGCTGAGCAGGGAGTCTGATGTGGGCCTCAATCCCAGGACCCCAGGATCATGACCTGAGCTGAAGGCAGATGCTTAATATCTGAGCCACCCAGATGCCCCTTACTTTTATTTTTTTAAGATTTTATTTATTTGTCAGAGAGAGAGTGAGCAAGCGTGCACAAGCAGGGGGAAGGGGCAGAGGGAGAGAGAGAGAAGCAGGTTCCCTGCTGAGCAGAGAGCCTGATGGGGGACTCGATCCCAGGACCCTGATGACCTGAGCCGAAGGCAGATGCTTAACCAACTGGGCTACACGGGTGTCCCACGGGCTTTATTTTTTAGAGCAGTTTTAGGTTCATAGCAAAATTGAGTGGTAAGTACAGACTTTTCCATCTACCCCTTCCTCCCCCACTATTAACATCTCCACCAGAGTGGTACATTTTTTTTTTTTTTTAAAGATTTTATTTGTTTATTTGACAGAGAGACAGAGAGCACAAGTAGGCAGAGTGGCAGGCAGAGGCAGAGGGAGAAGCCGGCTCTCCGCTGAGCAGGGAGCCCAACTTGGGGCTGGAGCCTGACTTAGGGCTTGATCCCCTGAGCCACCCAGGCATCCTTGAGTGGTACATTTGTCACAAGGAAAGAGCCTACACTGATACATCGTTATTAACGTGGGTCCATAGTTCATAGGAGTGCTCATTCTTGGTGTTGTATATTCTGCCCCTCTAGCCTCCCTCTGCCCGCCAATCCTCCGTGCTCTGCCCATTCATCCTTCTGTCTTCCTTGTACCCAGGCAACCACAGATTTTTTTTTTTTAACCGTTGCCATAATTTTGCCTTTTCCAGAATGTCAAATGGTTGGAATTAAATGGTATGTGGGCTTTTCACACACTCTTCTGTCTTTGCATCCATGTCTTTTCATGGCTTGAGAGATTTTTCTTTTAAGCACTATGTCATTGTCTAGATGTGCCACAGCTTACTTCCCCATTCACCTACTGAAGGACATCACGGTTGCTTCCAAGCTACGGCAAGCTGCAGTAAACATCCATGTGCAGCTTTTTGTGCAGACAGAAGTTTTCAATTCCTTTGGGTAAATACCAAGGAATGCAACTGCTAGATCATAAACAGTATGTTTGTTTAGTTTCGTAAAAAGCGGCCAAACTGCGTTCCAAAGTAGCTGTACCATTTTGCATTCCCACCAGCAATGAATGAGAGTTATTGTTTCTCTGTATCCTCGCCAGCATTTGGTGTTGTCAGTATTTTGGATTTTCTCCATTCTAACAGGTGTGCGGTGGTATCTCGTTGTTTAAATCCACAATTCCCTCCTAACATATGATGTTGAGATGGGTCACTTGAAAGACAGGTCTTTCTTTAAATAATCCTGAGATCATATTAAATTCCTTTTTTCCCTTTTTTTCAGCTCATCCTAAAGGGTTGAGCACCCAGGACTGGAGATAGGCCTTAATCTCAGGCTCTGTTATGTCACTAGCTTGCCATCGGCCTTGGCAAGTCACTTAACCAACCTGGACCTCAGTTTCTCAGGCTATGAAATGGAGCTCACGGCATTCTTCCCACTTGAGGGAGGTATGGGCCAGGGGTGGGGGGAGGGTCTCTGCCCTCTAGGATGTGGGTAATGGCTTGGCATGGCAGTCAGTGGTGAGTAAAGCCAGGTGCTGAGCCAGCTGTGATTGCAAAGTAGGGAGCAGAGAGCTCCTGGCCACAGATCACACTGCACTCCCAACTTTGGGATGGGGTGGGGGTGGGGGAACTAGGACCAGAGGTTCAGAAAGTAGGACAGGCTGTGGTGCCTCATGCAAATTGCAGGCAAAACCCAGACAAACAGACAAAGGTCCTGGTTCTTGTCCCCACAGAAAAGGATTTTTTGCACTTGAAAGCAATAGCTCAAACAACAGGAGAGAGGGCTCCAAAGCATCAACTGCTGGCCTGGGCCCCTCAAAGTCCTCCTGAGCCAGCTGGAAGTGGAAAGGGAGAGTCGGTAAGCAGAGTCCCCTCCCACCCTCCTCTTTCTGGGGTCCATGGGCCCTTCAGCCTCTTGCTCCCAGCCAGGCCCTGCCCTCCACAGCCAAGACCCCATACAACACTACCCCCTCCCAACTCTCAGTGTATATATATATACAATATATATATATACAGTGTATATATATATACAATATATATATATACAATTATATATATATATAATTTTTTTTTTAAGATTTTATTTATCTATTTGACAGACATAGATCACAAGCAGGCAGAGGCAGGCAGAGAGAGAGGAGGAAGCAGGCTCGATCCCAGGACCCTGAGATGATCATGACCTGAGCCGAAGACAGAGGCTTAACCCCCTGAGCCACCCAGGCGCCCCAGTATATATATATTTTTGACACTCCAGACAAAGAGCAGAATGGTTCATATCCCAAGTGCTCTGATCACATCTGTTGGATTAAAAAACTAATTTAAAAAATGAATAACATATGCATGTGGTGGGTAAGTCAAACAAAGGAGAAACATTTATTTTATTTTTTTTTTTTTAAGATTTTATCCATTTATTTGACAGAAGGAGAGAGATCACGAGTAGGCAGAGAGGCAGACAGAGAGAGGGGAAGGGAAGCAGGCTCCCTGCTGAGCAGAGAGCCCGATGTGGGGCTCGATCCCAGGACCCTGGGATCACGACCTGAGCCACCCAGGCGCCCCAAGGAGAAACATTTAAAATAAAACACGCCCTCCCTTCATCCTCTCCCCAGCCTCTGTCTGAAAGCAACCAGGTAACAGACAAAAAGGTTTCGTCCACTCTAGCACGCATAAGCAGGTGTGTCTGTTAAAGGGAATGTGCAGGAAAGAAGGCTGAACTGTCACGTGGATCTTCCCTTGCTCTTTTAACTTAAGTTCACAGCTCAATATCTCTGATCAACATGCGTGGCCCCGGCCCATTCTTGGGCCATGTGTAACATACCACCTCATAGAAGCGTGGGGTGGGGGGCAGTTTTCTCTGAATAGGCCTCTACGCAGTGTCCAGTCTCTTGTTAGCGCATCTGAAATGTTCACTCACCTCTTTTCTAATCACCCCTGGGCCAGAACCTCTGTTCCCCATCTCAGAACCCAGAATTCAGAGTTGCAATGAGCCCAACACAGGCAGAGAAGCTCCTGGAGGCAGAGAGGCCGGATGGCCCTGGGTGAGGCATCTGCTTTCTCTGAAACTCAATTTTTGTCTCTTTAACATGGGGCGGACCCTCTCTTAAGGTGGAGGTGGAGATTTTTAAAAGGTGGCACGGTCTGAAGAATGGGCCTCCTATAGGCCCTGCTGGAAAATGGATGCTATTTGATGAGACAAAACTTCCCTGGGACCTTCAGGGGACAGGAGAATAATAGATGAGGAAACAGAGGCACAGAGGGATTGAGGAACTTGCCCCAGGTCACACAGCTGGTAAGAGGGAAAACTGGGCTGGCATGAGTCAGTCGGGCTCCAGAAGCTGTGCCCGGAAATAGCGGGTGAACAGCGATTTGCTTCTGGAGGGCATGACCATGATGGAGTGTCCGTGGGTCACCCACCTCCATCCCAGGCCAGGGCGGGGGGGTCTCAAGACCCTCGGCATTCCTCCTCCTCCATGGTGCCCCAGTGCCAGGGGGACTCTCTGTGGACTTGCTAGAAGGAGTGACCACAGGAAGACTTGTAGGGACAGTTCCCAAGGAGGGCCCAGAGGAGGCCCTGATATTATTTAGCATCATTGTGTGCCAGGTGTGGTATATTTTATGCATTTAATTCTCATACAACGGACAACTTTACTGCTGGGCCATGGACATCCTGTCCCCCAAGGGTGGGTGACTGCATGGTCCCAGCATTCTAGGGGAACAGACGGAAGCAGGAGAGGAGATCCTGGGTCCTTGGGCCCTCAAGGGCCAGGGCGAGTGGGCAGGGGGCTTCTGCTGTGGGGTGGGGGAGTGGGGGGGGCCAGCCGTCAGCCCCTCGCCTTCACTTGGGCTCCCCCTTCCTTCCTGCTGCCCTGCCCTGTCTTTCACTTCGGCCAGTATCATCACTGTCTCCTGAGTCATCTTTGCTTTCTAGCTTTCTGGTTTTTACTCACCTGGTGCCCTGGTGTGAGTTTCTACCTTAGTGAAGATAATTTTCTCTCTCCCCTCCCTTCAGGGCATTCACAAGGACACACAGCTGGCTTGGTGACAACTTTTCCAAAGGGTTCTTAGGGAAGGACCCCAAGGTCAGCAGGGCCCTGAACCTCCCAGCCCACTGGAAGCCCACTGGAAACCTCCAGCCCACTGGAGCCTTGGCCGTAGGGTCTGAGTCAGAAGCTGGCTTTCCGGGAGCTGACCAGCCCACCCAGGTTACAAGCTCCCTCCTCCAACCGAGTGCTCTCCTGCCACAGACCTGGCTGGGTTGATCTTGGAGCAAAAGGCCCTGAAGGTCAAAAGACAAAGATACAGGCCTTATCTCGTGTGCCTGGGCAAAGTCAGTGGTATCAGGAACCCCGGCCTCCCAAGACTCACTGAGACCATCCATACCTGCTTCTGCCATGACTCCTGCCCACATTTCCCAAAGGGCCTGAAGCTCAATTGAGTCAGGATGGGAGGATGACCCATTCTAGTGGCCCCTTGCCCAGTTAGAGCCAGGCTCCGTCTCTACCACCAGAGAAAAATTCAGCACAGACAGAGCCTTACGGAGGCCCAGGTCAAAATCACCTCCAAGTAACTGCAGCCTGTGCCCATGGCATCTTCCTCCTTTAAGGGTTAGTGTTGGTCTGAAGTCCACCTCTTCCTGGAAGCCCTCCTTGGTTAACCTCTTCCCTCATTGGAGTGGAAAAATGAGAATGCACATTTTTCCTAGAGGACACCGCCCTTGAGCTGAAATTTCTTTAAAGTCTAGAAAGATGGGTTGCCTGGGTGGCTCAATCACTGTGTGTCTGCCTTCTGCTCGGGTCATCGTCGGGGAGTCCTGGGATAGAGCTCCACATCAGGCTCCCTGCTGAGCCTGCTTCTCCCTCTCACACTCCCCCTGCTTCTGGTTCCCTCTCTTGCTATCTCTCTCTGTCAAGTAAATAAATGAAATCTTTAAAAAAAAAAAAAAAAAAAAGTCCAGAAAGATCTCTTCACAACCTCTCCCCACACAGACCTGGATGAAAAATGCTGGTCTGTCTCTTCAATGGGTCTGGGCCAGGAATCTTTTTTTTTTTTTTTTTTTCATTTGCAATCCAGCCCCTCCAATATCTGAGCAAAGCTGTCTCTCTGGGCTTCAGTTCCTCACCCACCTGTACAATGGGGGGAAGAAGCTTGCCCCTGCAGTACTGGCAGCTGGTGTCTGCAGACCACTAAACACAGGTCAGGCGCAGAGCGAGGCCCCCCAGCACGTACAAGCTTGCAGGTGGGACAGCACCACATGTAATCCTCTCTGTAACCTTGCATGAAAGCATGATGGCCGTTCCTGTTCTTCAGATGAGAAAAGTGGGGCTTACGAGGGTTCGTGCATTGTGTAAAGTCACAGGTTTGTGTGATTCCAGAAAAACCCTGCTCTGAACATATCAGGCCCCATAGTTCCGAGGAAAAGATTCCATTCCGTTCGTTCTATGCAGCCAGTTACTCAGTCAGCAAGCAGTTAAAGACACTGGTGACATGGCAGCCACAGAGGAAAGCCCCAGTCTTTATTTGAGCATCTTGTGGGTGCCCAGCCGGCTTTCTGCTGGGGGAGGTAGGAGGCAGAACAGGTTCCCACATGACGTTGGTCAGATGCCACCTTCTAGGGCTGATGTGAGGGTGACCTCGTCATAACAAGGGCACCTTAAGGGACTAGGTTTGGCAGAGAATGTGCCGCACAAATTGTGACCATTAATATTAAAGTGAACAGCCAGAGAACAATGTGGGGATGGCTGTGCATGGCCGGATCTCAGGTTGTATGTCCAGAGGCACCTCAGGATCTCAGAGCAGGAAGAGAGGACCATGGCCGGTAGCAGGCAGGGAAGGCTTCCTGGAAGAGGGGGCCTTGGTGTGGCAGAAGGGCTGAGCTGCTGGGACCCAGCTGGAAGGCAGGTGTCTGGCCTGGGTGAGGTGTTGAAGGCAGGGAGAGATGCATCTTTGTGTGTATGTGAGAGACAGACAGCAGAGACGGCTGGCTCAGAGGACAGAGTGTGAGCATGCACGTGAGTGGTGAGTCTGCTGGTGAGTCTGCACTGGCTCACTGCAGGGCAAGGGGCTCTACTGCCGGGGAGAGGCCTCTGGGACGTGGGGAGCCTCCAAAGGCCTTAAAGAGAAAGCAACTCTGGGGGTAAGGAAGGCAGCATGCCTCATTTGTGGGGGACGCATGGCCTGTGACAGACCCAGGACAGACCCCTGGTCTGGGCTCCTCAGCCTCCATTATCACCCCCTCCTAGGCCAGCCCCCAGGGCTACGGCAGCATGGATGGAGGGCAGGAAGAACCATTCTGTCAGGGCCTGTTTGTGGCAGGCGAGGGAAAGGCCCAGAATGGTGTTTACATTTTCCCTCCTTTCCTTCTGGTGGCCTGGCCTGCCGGCGGTTATACCACTGCGGTTTGTTGGCCCCAGGGAGGGCCTCCATTACATAACACCTCACACAACTGCCCCTAAAACACACACTCACACTGGCACGGAGTGAGGCATGCACACACACTCACCCACACGCTCTCGAAGAGACATACCTGCAGTCTCACACCCTCAGCTGGCAAGACTGTTGTTTTGGGGCACTTTTTGCTGTCTCCACCAACAAACCTGCCAGTGGGGCCTCCCCCCATCCCTGGTTTAAGGGGAGAGTTTTCCCAGCTCCTGGCGCTCAAGCCCCAGTGGGACTGACCCAGGCCTGCTCCGAGGCTCCTGGGAGCAGGGAAGCTTCAGTCTTTAGCATCAGCCCCAGAGCGGGACCAGTCACAGGTTGCCCTCTAAGAGCCTGGAGGTGTGGGGAGATGGGGAGACAGAGAGAAACCGGACCCCAGCGGCAGCCTCTGTTATGGAGAACTCCAGAAATCTGGAACAGGCACACTGGGAGCAAAGGGGTGGAAATGGCCTCCGAGGCATAGCGTGATGGGAGATCAACTCAGCTGTGCTGCCCTTCGGGGTTCATCTGATGGAAATACTCACACAAGGGTCTGAGTAGAAGGAGGTTTGTGCTGCCATCGTCCACAGAACTGCACTCATGTGGAATCTTGGCGGCCATCACTAGGGCCCTCGTGCCATGGAGGACCGTGTCACCATGGAGAGAAGATGTTGGCCCACTGAGTGTGGAGAGTGGGCCAATGGATAGGAGGCCCAGCAAGACCTGATTCTGGGAACTGACACAATGCATGAACGTGTGAGTCAGTATTTATAGCTATAAGCTCACAATCCAGTCTCTGGAGCTCCTCACGCAAAGACCTTACAGAGTAGTCAGCTGTGCTGAGGGGGACTGACGAGGAAGGTGAGAAGGGACTTTTCCAGATGCCAAAAGGGCTGGGGCACCCGTGGGGAAGGAGTGGGAGTGGAGTGGCATCACGGCCCCACCATTCAGGAGCTGGTTGACCTTGAGCGATGGTCTCCATTTCCCAGAGCTGTGTTTTTCTCATCTGTCAAGTGGGAGAGAACAGCGCCACTCTCACAGGGGCCTCTGCCTGTGCCGCAGTTACTGAGGCCTTTCTAGAAGCCAGGCTGGAACATGCAACGAGGAACATGATGACACTCGCGCTCCGAAGGAACTTCCAGGCTAGAGAGCCCACAGGGCCCTAACCAGCTGGTGTGGGACAGTATGCTCTGTAATCCAGCAAAGGTTTTTTCAGGGCCCCGAGGAGCTGGGATGGATGGTGGAGGGGCCAGATCTGAGGCTGAGACTTGGGGGAGGCAGAGGAAGTCGAGGGACCTTGCAGTGTTTTCCAGGCAGCCAGACAGCAGCATGGGGAGAGGGGAGGCCCATTAGCAATCATCAGCCACCAGCACTCACCAGCAGGTGAGGGAGACCCAGGGCAGGTGAGGGGCAGCCAGCGTCAAGGCAGAGACTCACAAAGCGCGTTTGGAAGCCTGGATTTGAACTGGGGGTGAGGGTGCCCTGCAGGGACTTGGGGCAGGAGGGGCACAACTGCCTGATTTATTTTTTTTAAAAAGATTTTATTTATTTATTTGAGAGAGAGAGAGAGAGAGCAAGCCCAAGCAGGGGGAGTGGAAGAGGGAGAAGCAGACTCTCTGCTGAGCAGAGAGCCTAATATGGGGCTCGATCCCAGGACCCAGGGATCATGATCTGAGCTGAAGGCAGATGCTTAACTGACTGAGCCACCCAGGCGTCCCTATTTTATTTTTAAATATTTATTGAGGGAAAGAGAGAGAGGAGCAGAGGAGAGGGAGAGACTCTCAAGTGGACTCTGTTGAGCAGGGAGCCCAATGTGGGGCTCAATCCCATGACCCCTGAGATCATGACCCGAGCCAAAACCAAGAGTCAGATGCTTAACTGACTGAGCCACCCAGGCTACGTGTTTGAGAAGCTGACTCAGAACAATGAATGGTGGCTAGGAGGAGGAGCAGTGGGGGTGGGCGGGGCAGGGTGGGGGTGGGGGGATGCTCCAGCTTCATCGCTGTCCAGGCGAGAGGAGGAGCCTGAGCTGCCAAGGCAGTAAAGATAAGAGAGAGGGGTCAGTGTCTGGCTCTGGTGAGAAAGCAGAGTCATGAGCTTCAAGCAACCAATGAGGAAAGGGGTGGAGGGAACTAGAGAAAGACCCCAGCAGGACACTAAGTTCTGGCATCAGTGACTGGATGGATGTGGTGTCACCCCTGTGGAGACAGGGACCACTGGAGGGGTCCATGTCCCTGGGGTGTCTGAGAGGAGGCATGTGCCAGGCTGTAAGGGAGGGCTGTGAGATGCCACACGCAGCGAGTGGTCCCTTCGTTTCTTCTCCACTGGCACAGGTAGTCTACTGGACAGAGAGGTAGTTTTAGAATATTCTGGACTCTTGGCTGACGGAGAGCTCTCAAGGGCATCATGGGTATGTTCCAGGACTGGCTTTGGAAAAGCCTGTGGCTGTCGGGCACTTGAAATGTGACTAGTTGACTGAGGAAGTGAGCTTTAAATTTTCATTAATGTATAGAAATTAAATTTAAGTAGTCATATGTGGCTAGTGCCTGCCATTTTGGACAGGACAGATGTATCTAGAATTTCTGAAGAAAGGCAGTTACCGCTCTTATCTTAAGGCTTGTGTGGTTGGGAGAGTTTGGCAGAGGCATACTAAGGGGCCTTCCTGAACCCCCCCTCAGATTTGGTGCCTATTGTTTAAGTGTGGAAAAAACTAAGAGATTCAGTAACAATTTGTTACATTGCATTTATGTAGGTATGTATGTATATAGTATGTATGTATTCAATTGGGTATCAGAAGTCTAGTTGACACACAATGCTACATTAGTTTCAGGTGTACAACATAGTGATCTCTGTATGTTATACTCTGCTTACAAGTGTAACTACCGTATGTCACCACAAGACATAGTTACGATACTGTTGACTATATTCCCTTTTATACCCTGACGTATTCATTCCATAACTGGAAGCTTGTACCTCTCGCCCCTGTTCACCCATTTTGCTCACCTCGCCACCCCCCCTCCCTGACATCGCATTTTTGGTGTGCCAGGCTCTCTTCTCACTACAGGAGCCGACTCACGTAAGCTTCATGAGAGCCCTGGGAAATAGGCCCGATATTTTGTAAACGATGACATCAAGCACAGAGAGCCTTGGCAGCCGGCTCCTGGTCTCACAGTGGGCAGCAGCAAAGCTTGGCTTTGAACCAGGCAGCCTGGATTGGGGACCACTCTGCTCGTTGTCACAGTTTCACTGGGGGGACCCTGAACCAGGCCCTCTCCTAGACACTTTACATGTGGAATCGTATTTGACGCTTGCCCAGGCTTTGCGCCGCAGGATTGTGCCATCATCCCCATTTCACAGATGAGGTGACTGAGGCTCAGAGGTCTGCTCAGGATTCCACAGGGAGGGAGTGGCAGTGGGATGAAGTTTGAAGGGAGGTCTGTGGGAGCCTCTGCTTGTAACCCCATGTCACTAGACCCCTCGCAGAGTGGTGGTGACAGTTGCCTGGAGCCCTCCCTTGTCCTAGCCCCTGAGGCAGCTCTGGGCTCACAGGGCTGTGCTTTGTAAGCTCTTGGCCACGGCCACCCCATGGATCCTCAGGCCTTCCCTGAGAGCTGGAGGGACAGAACATCCAGAAACCAGCTGCTCCCAGCCTCTCAGCCCAGAGCGATTTAGGTCTGCTTTGATGAGAGTTGATATTTACATTTTTACCAACAGCCCTACTGGTACAGAACATACCTAGGGAGGACAGTGTCCTGGGTGGTTTCTTTATCCAGGGTTCTTGTGGAAAGCCAGAAATTGGAAAGTCTCCAGAGGGGTCCCCCACCTGTAAGCCTTAGTTTTCTCATCTGTGGAATGAAAGGGATACACTAAGTCATGAGTAGGTTTTTTTTTTAAGGTTTTATTTATTTATTTGACAGAGATCACAGGTAGGCAGAGAGGCAGGCAGAGAGAGAGGAAGGGAAGCAGGCTCCCTGCTGAGCAGAGAGCTGGATGGATGGATGGATGGATGGATGGATGTGGGGCTAGATCCCAGAACCCTGGGATCAGGACTTCAGCCTAAGGCAGAGGCTTTAACCCACTGAGCCACCCAGGTGCCCCTAAGTCATGAGTTTTTAAATCTTTTTAGCATTATAAATGTTTTTGTAAGTTATATATATATATTTTTTTTTCCCAGTCTACTTTCCACGCAAGGGAAATCCTTTAAAAATGTGGATGTGGTTGGGGCACCCGATAGGCTCAGTTGGTAAAGCATGTGACTCTTGATTTTGGGGTTGTGAGTTTAAGCCCCACATTTGATGTAGAGATTATAAATGAGTGAACTTAAAAAAAATGTGAATGTGGTTCTCTTACTCCCTAGCTTAAAATCCTTCAGGGTTTCCCCTGCTCTGGGGACAATGTCTGCCCTCATGAAGCTTAGAGTCAGAAAAGGAAGGACAGTATGTTCATAAACAATGGCATTTAAAGTATATCAAAGGATGACAAATGCTAGGGAAAATATAAAACCAGATGAGAGGGAAGGAATGCCAGATGGGCTGTTGTTTTAGGGTGGTCTGGGCAGCCCTCTGAAAAGGTGACGGCAGAAAACTGAAGGAAATGTGTTATGTGGAAGAGCATGGGTGGAGGGAACAGCAAGTGCAAAGGCCCTGAGACAGAGAGCAGGCGCAGCATGATTGAGGACCAGCCAGGAGGCTTGTGTGGTTGGTGCAGGATGAGGGTAAGGGAGAGCATAAACCAGAAAGTAAAGGGGTCAGGGAAGGGAGCTGGTGGGGAGGGATGGATAATGGAGGACCTTGTAGGCCTCCTTGAGATTGAGATTTTATTCTGAGTGCGGATTTTGAGCTGAAGGGTGACTTGAACTAACAGTGTTTTAAAAGCACAGGTGAGGCAGGATACAGTCTTCTTGGAAATACGGGTTCATAGGCAGTATGAGAAAAGACGGGTAGAGAGGAGTCAGAGAAGTAGCCCCAGGTGATTTGAAGGAGTAACAGTTTAGATTCTTTAGAATTCTGCTCCAGCCTTCCCAGTTTCAGGCATATGACGATTCCTCTGAGCTCAGTTTTCTCCTCTGCGAAATGGGAATAGTAACAGTACCTCGTCTTGGGTAGATATAAAGGACTGTCTTTAACATATGTAAAGCTTTAGTATATGACAGAAGCTCCATAAATAGTAACTACTAGAATCTTTAAGGCATTCCTACCAGGAGACCTGTGGGCCGGGCCTGAGAAGGGGAGGAGGCAAAACAGAAGGTGATAAAGCATGATGGTAATACGGTGGCCCCCCTCTTATTGCAGGGGATATGTTCCAAGACCCTCAGAGATGTCTGAAACCACAAATCATACCCTGCATATACTATGTTTTTTCCTATTTATACATACATATGATAAAGTTTCACTTATGAATTAGGCACACTAAGAGATGAACAATAACTAATAGTAAGATAGAACAATTATAACACTAAACTGTAATAAAAGTTACATGAACGTGGTCTCTCAAAATATCCTCCTATACTGTACTCAGCCTTGTGATGGGAGATGATAAAACATCCCCGTAATGAGATGAATGGAAGTGAATGATACAGGCATTGTGAAGTGCATTAGGATAATATGAGAAAACACGAGTGTAGAAATCATTGAACCAAAAATATGTTGTCCTAATAGAGGAATTGGTGGGAAGCAGAAAGCAGGCAAGATCTTCTGAGGGCTGAGCCCACTGCCCCAGCCCCAGCCTGTGCCACCTCCCTCTGTTCTCTACCCCCTAGAACCATATCCTTCTTTCCTTCCCTCTCTGGAACAATGTTCCCTCTAACCACAGGGCCTTTGCACTAACTCCTTTTACTTGGAAACTCTTTCACTGGCCCCCTTTACCTTATTAAGTGTTACTTACCCTTTGCCCTTCTTACATTTGTAAGGGCTTCCTGGACCCTAGGTGAGGTTGGTTTCCCTGATTGAGGCTTTCTTCCTGTCCTTTCCTTTTGCAGCCTCGATTTCAGCTTGTGGGTATACATTTTCTAAAAGCAAAGATATCATTCACATACACTAAAGCTCACGAGTTTAAATATACACCCACACAAATTTTAATATGTCCATGAGGCTGTGTAACCGTCATCATTATCATCATTCTGGAATATCTCCATCAACCCCAAAAGAAACACATCTACCAGCAGTCATTCCCCATTGGTCCCCTGGCTCCTGGCCACTGCCAGCCTACTTTCTGTCTCTATAGTTTTGCCTATTCTGAAAATTTCATGTAAGTGAACTCATACAATGTATGGCTTTTTGTGTCTGACTCCTTTCACTAAACATTATATTGCTGTTGTTTTAAAGATTTTATTAATTTGAGAGAGAGAGGAGAATGAGCAGTGGGAAGAGGCAAAGGGAGGGGAAGAAGCAGGTTCCCCGCTAAGCAGGGAGCTGGACGTGGGACTCTATCCCAGGACCCTGGGATCATGACCTGAGCTGAAGGCAGACGCTTAATGGACTGAGCCACCCTGGCACCCTGAATATATTGTTTGTAAGGTGCATCCATGTGTCAGTACTTCATTCTTTTCTATGACTAAATACTGTTCTAAGGATTGGCCATATTTCATTGACTTACTTATCTGTTGATGGACATTTGGGTTGTTTCCATTTCTGGCTATTGTGAACAGTGTACAAGTTTTTTTTATGTGGACCTCATGAAGGCTGCATGAGGTTGAGAGAGGGAAACTAACATTAATAAAACAGTTCCGGGGGCACCTGGGTGGCTCAGTTGGTTAGGTGTCAACCTTTGGCTCAAGTCATGATCTCAGGGTCCTGGGATTGAGCCCCAAGTCAGGCTCCTTGCTCAGGGAGTCTGCTTCTCCCTCTGCTTTTGCTCCTCCCGTCCACTCCTGTTTGAGCTTGCATTCTCTCTCTTTCTCTCTCTCTCTCTAGTAAATAAATATAAATCTTAAAAAAAAAAAATCTTAAAAAAAAACAGTTCAGAAAACCAATGTATCACTTTGGAAAATAGTACAACAGTTCCTCAAAAAGTTAAACATAGAGTAACTATATGATCTGGCAATTCTACTTCTAGGTATATAATGCAAAGAACTGCAAACATGTTCACACACACACATACACACAGAGACAGACTTGGACACAGGTGACAGTAGCAGCATTATTTAACAAGAGCCAAGAAGCCAGAACCACTCAAATGTCTATCAACTGATTAGGGGAGAACCCAAGAGTGGCAGATCCATATAAGATAGGATGTTATCCTGTTCTACGAAGGAATGAAAGCTGGTTCGTGCTACTTCAGAAACGAACCTGAAAGGTGGGGACACTCCACGAAGGCAGGAGACGACATCGGTCAGCCCATCTCTGTTACCCCAGGGTAGGCATTTACTAGACAATCCACCTGTGGGACAGTTGAAGGGTCTCAGCCAGCAGCCCCAGCGCCCCAGCCCTCTGATGTCTGGACTGGATCTCAGGGCAGTGAGGGGACAGACTTGCCGGCTGAATTTGCCTCCCACCCGATCTGGTCCTTGGTGACACCTGCTCACTGGTGACCTGGGTTTCAGCTTCATAACATGCTGCCTTGGGAGTCTGGGGACCCTGTAGGTACCCAGTAAAGTCCTGGCACTCTGGCCTGACTGGACTGGAAACTTCACCAGCAGTCGGGCCAGGAAGATGCCACCAGGTAGTGCAGGACCACCTGCCACATCCATCAGCCCAGCGTCCCCGCCGCCCCAGGTGGTGTGCCGCCTCCTGTGCTCCGTGTTGCAGGCAGACAAACAGCTTCCCAATGACCCTACGCCTTCTTCTCAGGGGGTGCAGGGCTCAGAGACAGCCTTGCAAGCAGCCTCTCACCTGTCCCTGTGAGGGTGCTGGGATTTGGTAATATAAGGCCCTGGACCTGCATTTCCAAGCACCCCTCTCCCCCATAAAACTGACCCAGGGGAGGGGTCCCAGGTCATCCCACTGCTTAGCCGGGCCTCTTGAAAAAGGGTCATTGGGAATTCTGTGTCTCATCAAATATTGCTGGGCTATGGAGTTTTATTTAAAAATAATTTTAATTAGCTGGAAACTAGGAGTTTAATAAATGGAAAACAGAGAAATTTCCAAGGCCACGGCTGGGAAACACTTGCTTTTTAAAAAAAAATTCCGCCTGGCTTCACAGGCCAGCTAAGCACCCTGACACAAGGGCCCGATTGCCAGAGGAATCCACAAGGAAAACAAAGCTTATTTTTAGAGAAATATTTTAAACTCGGTTTCAGCGAGCTCAGGAGTTTTCTTGTCTAAAATCCTTAATATCTTTCCTTCTATTTCAGAGCTGCCTCTCACCACAGAGGGCTCCAGAAGTCCTATCTGATGAGAGCTATTTCTGTACCGAGGAAAATAAAGGGGTCCCCTCCCCCTCCAACTAGAGAATGGTTTCTAAATATGTCCCTGCAGTGAGGCTCAGGCAGGGCCTGTCCTTGGCAGGTGTGCAATGCAGTAAGGAGGGTCTGGGGTCCCTGCCGACTTGGAGGCCCGTCTGCCACCTTCCCAGCTCAGCCCTGTTCCGCCCCGCGCCCCAGAGGAAACAGATGACAGCTTGGCCACCATTTCCGGGTTTTGAAAGCAGTTTTTAACTTGAAGGAGGTCTGCTAAAAAGGGCTGCTTTTCCTCTGTAGGTGTTGTTAACACCCTCACCCCCACACATGCTTGTCCAGACCCAAACATACAGCAACACCCACGGAATCTTCCTCACGCCCCACAGAGCCACATACCTAACCACACAGCAACAGCTCGCAGACACACTCACCCACAGCAACAGACACACCCTCACCCACAAACACACACACACACACAGCAGCAGACACACCAAACCAGACCTCTACCCATACACAGACCCTTGAACGTACCTACACACACATGCACGCGCACAAACACACATACCTACACACAGAGCAACGGACACCCCCCTACCCCCACATAACCCTCCACACCACCACACACAAACTCACACACACACACTTACACATACCCCCCCACCCCTACACACCCACAGCAACAGACACACCAAACCCAGACCTCTACCCATACAGACCCTTGAACATACCTACACACATGCACTCACACAAACACACACCCCCACACATACCTACACATACACACAGCAACAGACACACCCACATCAACACATACTCTCCACATATCCATACACAAAAAGACACCCACACATACCTACACACACACACAGAGCAACAGACACACTAAACCCAGACCTCTACCCATACACAGACCTTTGAATATACCTACACACATGCACACACACACACAGCAACAGACACACCCGTATCCCCCCCACACCTACAAACACCTCTACCCACACATACCTACACACACACACACACACACACGCAGCAACAAACACACCTAAACCCATACCCACACTCACAGACTCTACGGACATACATACGCCACGCACATAGCAGCCCTGCTAGCCAGTACTCCCTGCGGCAAGAGCACACAAACACAGACCCCAGAACACCCACATACAGAATGATTCCGTCGAACATGAGCACACCTAGCTAGCCATGCAAGGACACAGATACGCACACACATACCCTACCTCCATATGGACCCCCAGACTTCTCTCCACACACAGACACACCCTTAGACATAGACACACTCATGTGCTTTCCAGGTTTAGCAACATGGTCAGAAGAGGTTGGAGAACCCACCTAGGTGGAGTGGAGAGCTGGGGAGAGGGGAGTGGTGGGGGGTTGGGGAACCCTGGAGGGGCTGAGGGCTTCCTGCTGCGGGGCCCCTCATCTAGCTCCTGCCCACGGGGCTCCTCCTGGGCCCCCTCCGCAGCCCCTCCCTTTTTTCCTCCCTTCCTCCTGGGCCTTGCCAACCCCAGGGAACTGGAACTGTCCTGGATGGTCACAGCTCAGCACAACCCGCAGTGTGCATGGCAAAAACCAAACAATGAAATGGGGTAACAACAATGGACAGTGGCTCCGGTCCTCTGACAGAAGGGGACCCTGGCTGTGGCTCAGCCTCCAGGGGCCCACTTAACTTAGCTGCCCCAAGTCACCAGGCCAAGGACTTGGCTAGTCACCATCAGCAAAACTGGGGGACAGCAAGTGCCCGGGGATGGTTCTCCTTGTTCAAATGCTCTCTAGGGTTTCCTCCTTGAACAAGTCCAGCCCAAGGTGGGGTGGGGGGTGGTTCTTGGACCCCAAGCAGATTTTAATACCCAGCATCCTCTTGCTGGGACAGACCTGGGGCCAAGAGCTGTGCCTCTCTGTCCTTCCTTCTCTGGGCCCTCCCAGGTCTGGACCTTTCATCCAGGCTCCTGAGCTATGCTGGGGGACTTGCAACCCCTGCTGCCCACAGTTTCTTCCCACCGGTGGGTGCTGGGCTTTGGCTTTTTCAGTCTTTCTGTGTGTGTTGTTATTGTTTTTCCCTTTGTATACTCAGTAGTAGATTTGGACCGAGTGAGGAGCAGCAAGTATGTCCATGTATGCATTCCTTCTCTGAAATAATCTAGAAGGTGGCACATACTAATTGGGCTGCTTGAAAAAATATCTTTGTTTTCAAGCAGCCAGTGGCAAAGCCACTACTGAGACATTCTTTTTTTAAAAAGAATTTATTTATCTGACAGCGAGACTGAGACAGAGAGATCATGAGCAGGGGGGAAGTGTAGAGGGAGAAGGAGATTCCCCGCTGAGCAGGGAGCCCAACACAGGGCTCGATCCCAGGACCCTGGGATCATAACCTGAGCTGAAGGCAGATGATTAACCCACTGAGCCACCAGGCGTCCCCACTATTAAGACATTCTCAGGACCCCTGGGTGGTTCAGTGGGTTAAGCATCTGCCTTCAGCTCAGGTCATGATTTCAGGGTCCTGGATCGAGCCCTGCATTGGGCTCCCTGCTCAGCAGGGAGTCTGCTCCCCCCACCCCGCCAGCTTATGCTCTCTCTCTCATCACTCTAATACATAAACACAGTCTTAAGAAAAAAAAAAAATAATAGAAAAGACATGTTCAACTCCCTCCCATCCTGGGCTCATTTTCACAACTGGCTGCGAAAGAATTTTATCTTGAGTGTGACACAGACTTGGACCCAGTAAGCTTCAGTTCTGCTCCCCAGCCCGTGACAGGAATCCCGGCTTGTCCTTACTTGCTTGCAATTTTTACTTCTAGTCTCCTTCCCTTACAAGAAGACTTTCCTAAGGGTGATCAAGCAATAGCAGAAGAGTTTTGTGTGCTGCTCATTCCAGCTGCTGCAGAAAGACAATGACCTATATATACCCTCCATTGATCTGCAGCAAGAGGAAATTTCTGAATGACCCCCCCCCCCCCCAGCTTGCCATGCTCCACTGGGTCTCAAACACAAAACATCAGATCCTAGCACTTGGGCTTTCAAACAAACCAATTTTTAAAAAATGAATGTGGCTTACCCCAACAAGTCTGACATTCCAGCTGATCAAAAGTACTTGTTTAGAAAAATAAGTTTTGGAATGAGGTGGAAACAAGGCCTTTGAAATGCAGCTTGGCCTAAATAGCACTGCATTTCAGACTTTTTCCTCCCCACTGCACATTCTTTATGGTGGAGAGGCCCTGGAAGCCCTCCTGGGCTCCAGGCTTCCCTTCCCCCACGGCCCAGGCCTTTAGCCAGGGGCCCGGCATCTGGGAGAACTTTGAAACTGTTCTCCATCGCCTTCGGCAGCCAAGCACCAAAACGCTCCAGTTAACACCAGCGCAATCATCGCTAACGCGAAACAGCTGCCCGAGGCCCGAGGCCCGGCAGGCTCCAGACCCCACCCCCACCCCCCACCCGCACGACTCAGCTGGGAGACGCAGGAGACCCCGCAGTGAGGAGCAAGCAGTGGTTGATAGGGCCCAGCTGTTGTAGATAAGAAAACAAACTATTGCTAAATCTTTTACCTACTTTGGAAAAAAGTGTCTGAACTGGGGGTGGTGGGGGGAGCATGGGAGAAGGGAAAAACATGAGTTGATTTATGAACCTGATTTTGAAGTCTTGAAAGTGATGGTAGGAAAAAAAAGCAAAAACAAAACCCCCAAACCATACCAAGGTTTTGTTCATTTGTGCGAACCGGCAGACAAATTGGTGCTGTTTCTTTTTTTCTTCCTTCTTCTGGAGGCCTGGGTTGCATTTACTTTCTGGCCACTTAACAGTCGCCCGAAGCAGACACTAATCCTCCTGCATAAATACCTAGTTCGCTCACTCCCAGAGGAAGCTGTCCGCATAAACAAACATTACCCAGATAGCCCAGATGTAAGCTTGACCTGTTTCATCTTCCTCCCTTTTCCTTCCTCTCCAGACAAGGACACAGAACCAGGCTTCCCGAAGTCCAGGTCAAACTCTTCCTTTTCCAGCCCGAAAAAGGCTGGGCCTCTTTTGCAGTGGAGCATTCTAGAGGCCTGCAGGCCTGAGGCTGGCGATACCCTCCTGCTTTCCCCACCCCTAGCCGGACCGTTCCCCGGCGTCCCAACAGGAAAAAAAAAATGGGAACTTCAGCTGCCACCGCAAGCACGTGACCCACTTGGTGACTCACAGGCGGGCCACACCCCTCCAGGGCTTCAGCCAGGGCCTGCCACCAGCCGGTCAGCCAACAGGGGGATGCATCTTATTACCAAGGGGAACAGCTAACTAATGCCCTTGACAGTCCAAATAATTACTTTCAGCTAAAGAACTTGCACTAAAATACATAGGGGCAGGCCCTTCTGAACCCTAACTTTGCCAGCTCCCCAGATCTTAGCCCCACCGCCCCCCACCCCCGAGGGCTCGGCGTTGCCTGACCAAGTGACAAGGAGTGAAAACACTTGATGTTTTAAAAAAAAAAAAGTAAAGAGAAATCGATCTTACATATTTGTTTTTTCCCAAAAATTTTATTGGGGGAAAACTACAAAACATTTACAGTACAATGTTTACAGTCACAATTTGTAGTGAACTGATTCCCCAAAATATATTACAACTCAAGTTGACTTATCTTGTTACATTCAAAACCTACTTCTGTCAAAGTAGTCCCGAGTACATACATACATAGTGCTCCAACTGTACCTACGTACAAACTAAAGCTACTGCTCATTCATCCGCTGTCCAGGAAAGCATTCCTGCCTTTCTACACACGCAAAAAAAAAAAAAAAAAAGTACAACTTTTGGAATTTTCTGTAATGAAAAAACAAGGCATATTCATGTACTACATACCATTCTTAGCACTAAGAGGTGGCCTTTTCACTTTAGATCTTATGTAAGCAAGTGGTAAATATTTTCTCCTTTTGTGCAGTTGAACCCATCCTACATTCAAATGCTCTCAAGCACTGATAGAAAAATACTTATTTGGTTGAGGAAGATTTAAGGCAAGTTCTGGCCCTTTCCAAAGGCACTGTGAGACTAACCCCCCCCCCCACCCCATTATTGCTACATGTCTTTAAACGCAGAGTATGTCACAGTAGAATTGGTGGGATAAACAAAAACAAAATTTTTCTTCTTGCTAATTTAAAAAGCTGGAATGACAAAAAGCATGCCACATTTAAGCCTGCTTGCAAAGTATGTGGTCAACTTTTCTTTCTTTAAAAGTTGGATGGGCTACAACCATTATACATTCTAAGAAAACTCATAAGATATTCCTCAAACTACTTCCACAGCATCAGGATAGATTTCTATAAAGAAATCATGCAATCTTTCAAAATTTACGTAAACAAGGAAAGAAATTAATGAAATAAATATTACATACAATCTCTTAAATTAAGATTTTTTTACTCATTTACAATAAAATAACCAAGTGAAGTTACAAAAGGCATATATTACTGTGAAAAGAACATACACTCCACATTTTGCCGATTAATAATGGCAATTATAATTTAACATAATAAAAGAATATATATCTATTGCTTTTCATCATACTTGATAAATACAGTATGAACAAAAATTTCAATGTATACTTTTCACAAGATAATAAATAAGTTAAATAGTTTTTTCATATTGAGTTGTGGTGCAGTGGTGCGAAATCAACTCAAAACAGCTAAAAATTCAGCAGTTATTCCCCCAAACGATTAGGAACTAAGCTCTGCCCAAGGCTTCCAGAAAGAGCAGACAAAATGGTTTTAAAATTAAACATCCACTAAGTGGTGGCAACAAAACCAGTAACCAGTAGGAAACTTTGGAATGCACGTTTGTTTTTTTTCCAGACATAAAGAACTTTGTGTCAAACAAAAACCTATGGAGCGGAGGACTACAGTCAAGGCATATTCCTGGTAGAATATTGGATTCCAGAAGCTTAGAGGTTTAGCAAGGTGGTGGCTGGCTGTTTGTTTACACTGGTCTGAAGACAAACGACAATTAAGAACTTCTCTCATGTTCACATAAGAGTTCCCACATCTGGACTGTAACTAATGCTTTTCAAGTGAAGATACGGAATGGTGGTTGGTAGCTGCTGGTGTTGGGTTGATTTTTTTTCCCCCCTAAAGTCCCAAACTCCTAGGAGACCTAAAAAAGTTTTAAGTGTTTGGTTTTTTGTTCTGTTCGCATCACAACTGCCCTGTTGTGAGTATTTTGTTCATCAAATACAAAAGTTCGTTGGCTTTTTTTTTTTGCTCAACAAGAATGAAACTTCATAATAATAATAAAAATAATAAAAACAAGAAACAAAAAGAGGAAACCGAAAGGGGAGGGTGGGGCCCCCTCCCGGCACACAAGTTCGAGTCCAAGTGCTCGGTGCGGCCCGCAGTCTCTGCTCATGGACTGTCAGCCCCCAGAGCTCCCGCGCCTCTCCCTGCTCTTAACAGGGCTCCAGGTGGCAGGGGCGCCCTCCAACCCCCAGAATAGCTTTCCCCCTTCCTCCTCCTCGCTGGCGCCCTCTTGCCTCAATCGTCAGAGATGGAGAGGCGGCTGAAGATGGGCAGGCGGCGGCCAGGGTCGAGGCTGGGGGACTCCGAGCCGCTGAGACTGCCCGAGCTCAATGAGCCGCTCAAGTAGCTGTCACGGTCCGACAGCGAGTCCGGGGTGCTAGGGGGCGCGTCGAAGACCGGCGAATCGGACAGGCGGCGCGGCAGCTGGAAATTGAAGGGTGGCGAGGGCGGCGCGGTGGCACTGGCAGGGAGGGGCGCGCTGGGCGGCGCCGGGGGCTGCGCGGGGGGCGCCAGGCCCTGTTGCTGTTGCTGCTGCTGCTGCTGGCTGCGATAGTAGGCGGCGGCCACGGCGGCGAAGTTGTGGGTCTGGATGGCAAGCGGCGTGATTAGACTGCTCAGCTCCGGGCCGAACGCAAAGGCGTTGTTGGCGCACGAGGCAGACGAGCAGGCAGCGCACGGGGCGCTGGGCGCCAGCAGGTCCTCGGCGCCCCCTGTGCCGTACAGCAGCGCCGCCGCGGCCGCAGCCGCAGCCGAAGCACAGCACGTCGGAGCGCCAGAGGGCGTGGAGGCTGCGGAGGCGGACGAGCAGGACGAAGCGGAAGAGGAGCAGGACGAGGCCGAGGAGCAAGAGGGTGGTGGCGGCGGCGTGCGCGACGTGGGGCTGTCAAGCAGCAGAGGGGACTCGAGGCCCCCCGGGGGCTGGTGGTGGCCCGACGGGAAGCCCGAGAAGCTGAGGCTGTGATGCAGCTTGGGCCGCGGCTCCCGGGGGAAGCCCAGGTGCAGCGCGTCCCGCGCGCTAAAGGCGCGCAGGTCCCCAGAGGCGCCCCCAGACGGCGCGGGCCTCCGCTCGTCTGCGTTATGGATGAAGTGGCAGCGTGGCCCGTAGGGGCAGAAGCCGATGGTGTGGAAGGTGCGGCACAGCTCGGTCTTGTACTTGGGGTGCCGGGTCAGGCTGCGTAGCTCGTGGAAGCCGTGCGCGAACTGGCACTTCTCGCCATACTTGCACGTGCCACTCTCTTCGAAGGGCCGGCACAGCTCAGTCTTGTAGCGCGTGGAGTTGATCTGGGAGCCGCCGCCCCCCTTCTGCTGCTGCTGCTGCTGCTGCAGGTGCAAGAGGTGCTGGCTGCGCTCGCCGTTCTCGCTGAACGAGCGGTCCCGAAATTTGTTCTCCTTGTTCAGCAGGGCCGTCCCTCCGCCCCCTGACGGCTCCTTGAGGGTGCCATAGGAGGTCGGGCCGCCCGCCGCCCCGCTGCCACAGCTGCTGCTGTTAGCGGCGCCCGGGAACTTAGGCGAGCAGCTGCCCGGGCTGGGCGCGGGGTGGGCGAGCGCGTGCAGGTTGCTGGCCGAGTGCCGTCGGAGAAAGCCCGGCGTGAAGCCCGAGCTAGGGGCGTTGGCCACGGGCGTCCCCACCGCCTTCTTGTCCAGCATGTTCAGATTGAGGTTGGCCAGGGATTTCTCCGTCTGCCAAAAGGAGGGGGGCGAGGACGGGATGAAATATGTAAAGGAAGAGTTGGGGCGAGCTGCAGAACTTCAGCCTTCTGATTCTTCTTCCTTTCTGCAGATTTCGATCCGGCCCCCACCCTCCACCCGTACACGCGCGAAAAGAATCAAGTTCGCGTTGGGAGGAGCCGACTCCCACCCCAGGCCGCGCTCGGTTTCGACATGTGATCCTCAGCCCGTGGGCCGCCAGCTTGGGCGGCGCAAAGACGGTCCGGGAAGCCCCGGGCAGCGTGGCCGCGGTCGGCGCCGGAGAAACTAAACAGCGACAGCGACTCCCTCCTGCCCGCCCTCCCTCCCTGCTCCCCTTCTCCCCGCCCACAAGGCACGAGCACACACCACAGCGAACTCCAGGACTTTTCCCGACCCCAAAGTCAAGGTGGGGAAGGGTGCCCCAAAGGCGGAAGGCAGAGGCAAAGTCTGAAAACTCGAGGGGCTTCCTGCCTGCCCGCCTTCCTCCCTCCTTGCTCCCGCGCGTACCTTGCACAAGAAGTCGATATCGTAGAAGGCGGACAGAAGTGTGGTCGACATGTTTCTGGATCCTGAAATGGTCGGAGTTGCAGGCGGGAGGTCCGGAGGAGCCCTCGGGGAAGCAAGGCCGGGCTCGAGCCACGACGAATAACGGGTGACCGGCGGGGGAGGGACCGAAAGTTTGCCGGGGGACGAGACAAGAGGAAAGGGAAGCAGTGCGGCCTGGCTTGAGGGTGCCCGGGAGTGCGGAGTGGGGGGAAAGACGACAGAGAAGCAAACAGTGCTCCTCCGCGTCCCGGGGGTGCCCGGCCCCCCCCCCCCCCCTTGCGCGAAGCCGGCGACAGCTCGCAGACTGCTGGAACTCGGCGGCCTGCGAGCGCGCGCCCTATATAGGGCGGGTGAGCGCGGCAGCGGCCGCGAGGGCGTGTCGGGGGAGGGGACAGAACGCTGACCCCGCCGGGGTCTCCAGGCAACGCCGCCCGCCGGCTCGCGGACGTCAAGCTCCTTCGTGGCCTCCCATTGGCCGCCGCCAATTTTTTTTTCCTCCGGAGGAGGGGGCGGGAGGCCTCGGGACGGGGCAGGCTGCCCGAGCGCCTGCGGCGGCGTGGAGAGCTGGTCCTCGATGGGTGCTGCTGGGTGGCGGCGGGAAGATAAGGCTCCCCTTCTCTGGGGCTGCACTGTTGGAAATCCCCTGCACATTGAACGTGGCCAGGATTCTGCAGCCCTGGACGTGTCTCTCCCCGCCCGATCCTGCTAGGCGAAATTGCGGAGCTTTAATCTCTCACTCTCGGTTCTAGACTGGGCGCGGGAATTGCAAAATGCGAGAATATTGCAACCATCCGCGCAGCCGGCTGGCTCGCAAAGAGTGCTCTGGCCGGCTGGTGGGTAGCCGGGGCTCAAGGCCTGCGTCCGGTGGGTGGTGGCTCCGTCCCGACTGCACGTGGAGACGCGGTGGGGGTGGGGGCGGGAGTGGCCACGCGGGCGGCTGCAGCGGCAGTCTCACCCGGAGGAGCCTGGGCCCGTTTCTCCGCCCCCCTCTCCGCCCAGGCTGCAGTAAACAGGGATTCAGCGCCGGGGCCTGCCGAGCTGGGCTGAGTGTCTGAGGACAAGGCGCTGGCTTTGCTAATCACATCACAAGACCTTGAGCTAGGGCCAAAGGCGCGGAATGGCGCGGAGCGTCCCGGGCGGGGGAGCCGGCTGGGAGGACGGGAGGAAAGGCCGGGAGAGCTGCGCAAGCATGGAGGCGACTTCCCGCCACCCCGTTCGTCCGCTCGGCGGCCCGGCCTTCCCCAGCCCTCCCGGGGGATGGGGTGCAGCTGCCGGCTGAGGCTGCCCGCCCACCTTGGCCCGGCGCGCCATCCAGGTCCCTTCTCTCCCAGTCCGTTAGGGGCGCCGCGCCCTGCCTTAGTTCGTTGTGCGCCGCAGGCTGTGGCTGAGGCAGGCCAGCGGCCAGGCAGGTCTGGGCACAGAGGACGCTCGGGGTGGGCTCGCCCCACTTTACTCCTCTCACCAGTCCCACACCCCAAAAAGTCTGCGCTAGGAAAGTCTTCGCTAACAGGCACCCTCTGGGTGCGGGGCAGACACCCCCCCTAGCGCCCAGTTAGGCTAAAGCGGCTGACACCCCGTTTCGGAGAGATCTGGGGGGCTGGTCCAGGGCATTTTATCACTCCGCATTTAAACACGCTGCCAAAAAGCTGGAGCGGACGTGATTTCGCACACCTGGCAGCCTCAGTAGCAATTGGGTGTAAGTTGGAAGGCTCAGTTTCCTCTAGGGAAGGAAGCAACCTACGCGCCTTTCCAAAATTGATCTTATTTCTTGGTTCCTCGTGGTCATTTCCACACGTTAACCTGGAAGGAAAGGAGCCAGGCCTGTCACTCATGAAACTGACCCTTCAGAGCTCAGTTTGCACGCAGTTCCCCTTGCTGAAACTCCCACCACCCACCAGGAGAGCTTGAGCGGCGCTCCCCCCCCCCCCCCCCCCCAGTAGGGCTGCAAGGCCTCTAAGATCTAAAACACAGGGCTGGAGTTCAAGCCCTGCCCCTTCCAAGCCATGTGATCCTGGGCAAATCACATAATCTCTTTGGTACTTGTTTCCTTGTAAAACTAAGGTAATTCCTGCTTTAATCACCTCTCCCCTTTGTCAAGGCGCACAGGAGTTATCTGTTAAGGTGTATAAAAGATGAGTAAGTATAACCCCTATTATTTATTAAAACAAGTTGACAAAGCATAAAAAGGGGTTGTGGCTGGATGGGAAGGGAAATCACCGAATCATGCCTGCAGACCTGAGGGGCACCGAATCTTGGACAGAAGAGGTGACTCCTTCTCTCTGGGGATGGCTGCACCCAGTGCTACACTGGTCCCCAGGCAGCTCTGGGCAACGGGTGGCTGACACTCACAGCCCAAGACCCCCAACTGTTCTGTTTTGTTCTTTGTTGAAATGACCCCAAACACAGGAGTTCCAGGGTAGCTCCCCCTGCCCCCATAGCAGTACTCTAAGATTCCCCTGGGAATGCATCAGGCAAGTGTGAAACTGCCATTTCCTTAGCCACCACTATTGTAGGTCAGTAACAAGATTTCGGATTTGAAACCAGGAGAAATATCTATCCTTCCTGTCCTCCCAGGCTGGCTACAGCCAGCCAGTATAAAAATCTGGGGTAATTCCCAGTCGGCAGCTATGAGAGCACCCATTTTGCAGGCTGGGTAGAAGGATCTTGGAGATATCATGTAATAAATACACCATGCTTACATGCTTTGGTATGGAGTACCTGCTAGTAGAAAGTATTTTTTCTTATTATATAACTGCTTTTATTTCATTTAAATGGAGAAAAAAGGAATGCTGGGCTTTTCCAGTGAGCTTGGCTTTGCCGGGGTCAGTTTCACAGTTACTGAACCATGGTCATCACTGCATCATGCCAACGATTCCCTGACTTCTCACCCAGTCAGGTCGCCTTTCTCAGAACAAAAAGAAATGTTAGACTGGCCACTTTCCCTCATGTGTGGGCTACACAGATGCCCAACCAGATAATTAATTCAGGATCACAAAAAACACACGTTGAACTGAATAGTGCAAAACCACCCAGAGAATTTCCTCTTCTCTTTAGGACAAAGTTTTGGACTCTAAGTTTAATTCATTCCCTGCCTTTTCCCTATGGGCCCTTTCTCTATACTTCCAGTATGGCTGTGTTTTTAGTGTTAGGTGGTTTACTTTTTAAAAAAATATATTCATTTATTTATTTATTTGACAGAGATCACAATTAGGCAGAGAGCCAGGCAGAGAGAGAGAGAGAGAGAGAGAGAGAGGAGGATGCAGGCTCCCCGCTTGAGCAGAGAGCCCGATGTGGGGCTCAAGCCCAGGACCCCAAGACCATGACCTAAGCTGAAGGCAGAGGCTTTAACCCACTGAGCCACCCAGGCGCCCCAAGGTGGTTTACTTTTAAAGAGAAACAAATTTGGATACGAGCCTTTCTGCAGGAAAAAGTGACATCAAACCCTCTCACCTCTAAGCTGCCCCTTTAACGTATTTCCAAGTGACTGTTATATCTGAGAAGTATTTTAAAATATTTACAGACCCTAAAACCTAGACCAACTTTACATACTACTACTAAAATGGCTTTTTCGGATAACCAGGATGAAAAACGAATATGGATGAGCCTATGACCAATCCAAACTATGAATTTCAAGACAGCCGTCTGTGGGCAACGCATATTCTGAGATTATCGGTAGAAAATGGCAAACCATGGAAAGGCTGGACTAGTAGCAAAATGTGTGCAAGAGCGACACCTGCTGGGTATCAGAGGAAGAGGGCTGCGCGGGTCTTCCCTAAGGCAGAAAACCCGTTAAGGTAGGTCTAGATTCAAACACTGAAGTGGATAAATGTGTTTTCTGACATCTTAAATGAGAATCTTATTATTGCCACTGAGAAAATGACAGTGAACAGTGTAGGAAGTGAATAAATCATTTATTCTGGCTTTACCTTCTCTGGGCTTCCTTCTGGCAGGCAAGGGTCTGTGCTTTTAGTGGGTGGCAAAATCAGGTTTCCTGGCATTAGTTGAAACACTTTTGGTAGGTAGGAGCTCTTTTAAGAATTCAAACGGCATGTGCAGGTCACTGCAGGACTCGCACATGTAAATAGCAAAAACAAAACTATTTCTTTGCATTTGATCTAGAATTCTCCCCGTATCCAACATTTGGAACCTACTTCTGCCTTAGCTAAAATAGAATAAAATTTAGAATTCTGACCCATAAGCTGTTTGCCAACGAATCTGGCTCTTCTATCCAATGGAAAAAAGGAAAGAAAAATCACGAGTTACAAACCAGTTTTGTACAGTTAACAGAAAATGCCGGCTGGCTGTGCCTGGACGTTAGAGGTCATGGAAGAAGACAAAAGTGAATTCAGGTCTGCAGGTGGCCTGCACCTGGGAACAGAGTCAATATTCAATGTGGTAGCCTCACTTCCTACAGTAGCTGCCATAAACTGGGCTGCCCTGAATGGGGGAACTGAAGAAAAATTCCTCTGTAGGAAGGGACAGAAGACTAGCTTCACCAAGGGAAGGAAATATTTGCATTGATGTTCAACGTGTTCCCTGCAGATGCAGTGGGGAAACCGTCCACCCTTAGCCCACCCCCAAGTCTTCTTTCTTCAACAAGCCGTTTCTGTTCTTGCAAGAGTGAACTGATTTGCTTCTGCAGGAGAGTCGGAAGCACCGAGAATGGGGCTGTCTTCCCTTCCCTTTCCTTCCACAAGAGCCAGAAGCCTCAGGCAAGCCAAAGTCCTTTCCTCCTGAATGCGCAGTCTCGTGAATTCCACTGTCTTCAAAAATTGAGCAGCTGGTGGCAGCTCTCTGAAGAGCCGGGAGAGGAGGTGGCCCTGCTCTGACGCTGTCCTACGAAGATGCTGGAGGCTTTCAGGGCTGAGGGGATGGCAGCTGGACTTGGAGAGGAGCCGGAAGAGGTGCTCAGAGAGGTATTTCACGAAGATTAGGGTCTCAGCCCAAAAGTTGACCTCTGCTTTTTCAAACAGGTAGTCTTCCACCTAAATCAAATGACAAAGCTCAGGGTCAACATTGCAGGGAATGTCGAAAAGCTCCCATCCAGACCAGAGTCCTGCTGGATATGGAGGAGGGGTGTCCCCTCCCCCTCTCTGGGGAGGGCCCACTCTCACCTGTCAGCACCCACATACACTTGCCACTGGCAGTCTGGAAGGTCACCTTCTATTTTTATTTGCTGTACTTCTCTACTGGGGAGGGATTTTCTTCCCCAGACTTAACATGACCTTTGATAAAGATGTGTCTGCGGTTCTGAGCCAAGATTTGTGGGGGCCTGCTGCTGAAAAGGGAACCTCAACATGGGTGTGGCCCTTGGACCCAAAGGTGCATCTAGAAACCAGAGGGTGGGGGCGGGAAGGAAGAGAAATCTCAGTGGCAGAGCAAAGAGCAAAAAAGAATTACCAAACGCGAGACCCTGCTCTCTGAGTACGAAACCAATGCTATAATGCCGGGAGTTTTCAAGGTTATTTTATCACAGACAATTTATCTTGTCTCCAAATTTCCCATAAACAGGCTGCTTTTTGAACTCTTGGCTTGCTGGGTATGTCAGAGAGAACCAGCTGAGTCAGACACTGGTGGATGGAAACAAATTTCAGTTGACGAGATGCTTCTGCTGCTAGTCTTGGTCCTCAGTTTTCCTGTCTGTTGACTGTAAGCAGCAAATACCCTGGTAGGATCCTGATTCTCTGGGAATGTTTCACCTTCCGACTTAACCATGGGGAGCCTGTAGCCCTTCCAGTGCGGACTAATAAGCATTCTCCATAATTAAACCGTCAACTTCCAAGGGGGCTCTTTCTTTTTTTTTTCTATTGAGGTATCACTGATATACAATATTATACTAGTCTCAGGTGTACAACATTTGTATCCATTGTGAAATGATCACCACATTTAGTTACCATCTGTCGCCTTACGAAGTTAATATAACCGTATTGCATATAGTCCACATGCTATACATTCGTCCCCATGACTTAGTCATCTTATAACTGGGAGTCTGTTCTTCTTGATATCCCTTACCCATTTCACATGACCTTAACCACCCCCTCTCCTCCAGAAACCACTAAACTGTTCTCTGTGAGTCTGGATTAGGTTTAGTTTTGCTTGTTTGTTTTTTAGATTCCATATATTAAGTGAAATCAGGTGCTATTTGTCTTTCTCTGACTTATTTCTCTTAGTATTATACCGTTGAGTTCTATTTGTGTTGTCTCAAATGGTAACAGTCCATTCTTCTTCATGGCTGAGTAGTATTCCCGTACATATATAACACACACATAATATACACACAATGCATGCATGTGTACACACACACACACACACACACACACACACACCTTTATGTACTCATCCATTGAAGGACATGTTAAATTGATTCCATGTCTTGGCTACTGGAAATAAAGCTGCTGTGAACACAGTGGTGCATGTATCTTTTCAAATTAGTGTTTCTTTTTTCTTTGGATAGAGCCCAGGCTATGAAATTGCTAGATCTCCTGTTCTATTTTTAATTTTATGAGGAACCTTCATACTGTTTTCCATAGTGGCTGCACAGATTTACATTCCCACCAACAAGACATGAGAGTTCTTCCTCTATATCCTCACCAACACCTACTTCTTGTCTTTTTGATACTAGACATTCTGACTGGTGTTAGGTGATACTTCATTGTGGCTTTGGTTTGCATTTCCCTGATGATTAGTGATGTTGAGCGTCTTTCCAGGTGCCTGTTGTCCATCTGTATGTCTCCTTTGGGAAAATGTCTATTCAGATCCTCTGCCCATTTTTATTTTTATTTTTATTTTTCTTAAAGATTTTATTTATTTATTTGACAGAGAGAGATCACAAGTAGGCAGAGAGGCAGGCAGAGAGAGAGAGAGAGGAGGAGGAGGAAGCAGGCTCCCTGCTGAGCAGAGAGCCCCATGTGGGACTCGATCCCAGGACCCTGAGATCATGACCTGAGCCGAAGGCAGTGGCTTAACCCACTGAGCCACCCAGGCGCCCCTCTGCCCATTTTTAAATCAGATTTCTCTGGTATTATTGGGTTGTATGAGTTCTCTATATTTTTTGGATGTTAACCCCTTATTGGACATATAAATCATACGCAAATATCTTCTCCCACTAGGTAGGTTGTTTTCTTTTTTTTTTTCTTTTTAAAAATTATTTATTTGAGAGAGAGAGCAGAAGCAGAGGGAAAAGACAGAGGGAGAAGCAGCCTCCCCACTGAGCCAGCAGCCCGATGTGGGACTCAATCCCAGGACCCTGGGATCATGACCCAAACCAAAGACAGAGGCCCACCAACTGAGCCACCCAGTCACCCTTCAGTAGGTTCTGTTTTCATTTTGTTGATGGTTTCCTTCAGTGCACAGAGGCTTTTTACTTTGATTTAGTCCCAGTTGTTTATTTTTGCTTTGTTTCCCTTACCTTTGGAGTCAGATGCACAAAAACATCACTAGGACTGATGTCAAGGAGCTTACCATATATGTTTTCTTCTAGAAGTTTTATAGTTTCAGGTCTTACATTCAAGGCTTTAATCCATTTCGAGTTAATATTTGTAAATGGCGTAAGAAAGTGGTCCAGGTTTATTCTTTTGCATGTAACTTTCCAGTTTTCCCAATACCATTTATAGAAGAGACTATCAATTCCTCATTGTATATTCTTGCTTCCTTTGTCAAAAATTAATTGACCATATATATATGTGGGTTTACTTCTGGGCTCTCTTTTCGGTTCCACTGATCTCTATATCTGTTTTTGTGTCAATGACATACTGTTTAGATTACTATAGCTTTGTAGTATAGTTTGAAGTCAAGACACATTATACCTCTGACTTTGTTGTTCTTTCTCAAGACCGTTTTGGCTGTTTGGGGTATTTTCTTTCTTTTTTTTTTTTTTTTAAGATTTTATTTATTTGACAGACAGAGATCACATGTAGGCAGAGGGGCAGGCAGAGAGAGAGGAAGGGAAGCAGGCTCCCCTCTGAGCAGAGAGCCTGATGCGGGGCTCGATCCCAGGACCCTGGGATCCCGACCTGAGTGAAGGCAGAGGCTTTAACCCACTGAGCCTTCCAGGCGCCCCTGTTTGGGGTCTTTGGTGATTCCATATAAATTTTAGAATAAATGTTCTAGTTCTGTGAAAAATACCATTGGAATTTTAATAGGATTTGCATTGAATCTATAGACTTCTTTGGACAGATGGATATTTTAACAATATCAATTCTTCCAATCCAAGATCAGGGAATATCTTTCCATTTATTTGTGTCTTCTTTAATTTCTTTCATCAGTATCTCACAGTTTAATAAGGTCTTTTGCCTCCTTAGTTAAGTATATTCCTAGGGTTTTAATTTTTTATTTTTTATGCAACTATAGTTAGGACTGTTTTCTTGATTTCATTTTCTAACAGTTTGTTATTTATGTATAGAAATGCACCAGATTTTTGTACATTGATTTTGTATCCTGCAACTTTATTGCTGAATTCATTTATTAGTTCTAAAAGGCTTTTTGGTAGAGTCTTTAGGGTTTTCTAAATATAGTGTCATGTCATCCGCAAATAGTGACAATTTTACTTCTTCCTTTCCAATTTATATGCCTTTTATTTCTTTTTCTTGCATAATTGCTGTGGCTAGCATTTTCAAGACTCTGTTGCATAAAAGTGGTGAGAGTAGGGATCTTTGTCTTGTTCCTGATCTTAGAGGAAAAGCTTCCAGCTTTTATCCACTGAGTATTTTCAGCTTTTATCCACTGGGGTTGTCATATATGGCTTTCATTATGTTAAGATATGTACCTTCTACACTCACTTCATTAAGGGTTTTGTTTTTACCATAAATGGATGTTGAATTTTGTCAAATGCTTTTCTGCATCTATTGCGATGATCATGATTGTCTTTCATTTTGTTAATACTGTGTATCACATTGACTGATTTGTAGATGTTGAACCATCCTTGCATTCCTGGAATAAATACTGTGTATCACATTGACTGATTTGTAGATGTTGAATCATCCTTGCATTCCTGGAATAAATCCCACTGAATTATGGTATATGATACTTTTAATGTGTTGTTGAACTCAATTTGCTAATAGCTTGTTGAGGATTTTGCATCTATGTTCACCAGGGATATTGGCCTATAATTTTCTTTCATTCTTTCTTTTTTTTTTTTTTTTTTTTTTTTTTGGTGGTGTCCTTACCTGGTTTTGGTATCAGGGTAGTGCTAGCTTTATAAATCAATTTGGAAGCATTCCCTCCTCTTCAATTTTTTGGAAGAGTTTGGAAGGGTAGCTATTAAATCCTTGAATGTTTTGTAGAATTTACCAGCGAAGACTTCTGGTCTTGGATTTTTATTGTGTGTGGCTTGCCCCCCTTTTATTTTTTATTTATTGGGAGTTTTTTTTTTTTAATTTTATTTATTTATTTGACAGACAGAGATCACAAGTTAGCTGAGAGGCAGGCAGAGAGAAAGAGAGGGAAGCAAGCTCCCTGCTGAGCAGAGAGTCCGACGTGGGGCTCAATCCCAGGGCCTTGGGATCATGACCTGAGCCGAAGGCAGAGGCTTTAACCCGCTGAGCCACCCCGGTGCCCCTACTGGGAGGTTTTTAATTGACTCCCAGTAACTGGTCTATTCAGATTTTCTATTTCTTTATGAATCGGTCTTGGAAGATTATAAGTTTTTAGGAACTTATCCATTCTTTTTTGGTCATCCAGTTTGTTGGCATATAATTGCTCACAGTAGTCTCTCTCTCTTTTTTTTAATCCTTCACAAATTTATTTCTCTCTAAATTCATTACAAATAAGAAATAGCTTAGAAATACCTTCCAGTATTTCAGAAAAAATGGATTTGAATAATAGTACTCTAGTAACATTCACCAACCATTCATTCATTCATTTATTAAGCATCCACCATGAGCAAAGCACTGTGTTAGGTATTGGTCAACACAGTGATAAATGAGTAGCCCTTTAATGAGTCCTCTTAAGGCTCAGTTTAACAGAGGAGAAAATGTAAAGAAATTCCCCTAAAGCCTCAGTTTTATCAACCAGTTTTTAGAATCATAATATTTTTTTTCAAAGGTGTTTCTCCATAACCTTTACACACAAAAAACACACTAATTGCTAATCAACTGCATTCACTGACCAAGTAGGTAGGTCTACGGGAGAGTGGTTCTCATACCGCAAGTTGTAACCTTTAAGAGGTCATGAAATCAATATAGATTACAACCAGTTAAAAATAAGACAAAGGTTCAGAAACATCAGCACCATGTGTTAGAAAGTATTATTTAGTGAAATGTTTGTTTCAGAAGTACAGAGTGAGAGGGAAGTGCTTCCCTGTCTTCCTATATACACCTCCTATCCTCCTTCCACCTGCCCCAAGACACAACCTTAGCATAGACATCCAATTCACAGTAGTCTCTTCTGATCTTTGTATTTCTATGGTATCAGTTGTAACCTCTTCTCTTCATTTCATATTTTGTTTACTTGAGCCCTCTTTTTCTTAGTCTAGCTAAAGTGTTGTCTATTTTATGTTTCAAAGAACAAGATTTTAACTTCATTGATGTTTTCTATTTTCTTTTTAGTCTCTATTTCATTTATTTCCACTCTGATCTTTATTCTTTCTTTCCTCCTCCTAATTTTGGATCTTGTTTGTTCTTCTTTTTCTGATTCCTTGAGGTAGAAAGTTAGGTTGTTGAGATTTTTCTTGTTTCTTGATAATGGGCAATTATCACTTGAACTTCCCTCTTAGAACTACTTTTTCTGCATCCCATTGATTTTGGTATGTTCTGTTTCTGTTTTCATTTGTTTCTGGGTGTTTAAATTTTTCCTTTGATTTCTTCTATGACCCAATAGTTGTTCAGAACGTATTGCTTAATTTCCATGTATTTTTAGTTTTTCCAGTTTTCTTCTTGTATTTATTGAGACTTGTTTTGTGGCCTAACATGTGTTCTATCCTGGAGAATGTTCCATGCACATTTGAGAAGAATGTGTATTTTCCTGCTTTAGATGGGATGTTCTGTATATATCTATTAAAATCCATATGATCTATTGTATTGTGTAAGGCCAACATTCCCTTATTTATTTTGATTGGATGACCCATCCATTCATGTAAGTAGGATATTAAAGTCCCCTACTATTACTACATTACTCATAATTTCTCCCTTTAGGTCTGTTATTATTTGCTCCTATGTTGGGTGTATAAATTCATAAATGTCATATATTCTTGTTGGATTGACCCTTTTATCAATATGGTGGCCCTCTTTCTCTTTTATTGCGGTTTTTGTTCTAAAGTCTATTTTGTCTGATATGATTATAGCTATAGCAGCTTTCTTTTTGTTTCCATTTGCATGGAATGTAATTCTCTATTGCTTCACTTTTGGGCTGCATGTGTCCTTACTTCTGATGTCTCTTGCAGGCGGTATACAAATGTATCTTTTTTTTTTAAATTAATTTAGCCACTCTATGTCTTTTTTTTTTAAACACTTAAAAAAAAAAGATTTTATTTATTTATTTGACAGAGATCACAAGTAGGCAGAGAGGCAGGCAGAGAGAGAGGGTTAAGCAGGCTCCCTGCTGAGCAGAGAGCCCAATGCAGGGCTCGATCTCAGGACCCTGGGATCATAACCTGAGCTGAAGGCAGATGCTTAACTCACTGAGCCACCCAGGTACCTCCACTCTATGTCTTTTGATTGGAGAATTAGTCCATTTACATTTAAAGTAATTATTGATAGGTATCTGCTTATTGCCATTTTGTTAACTATTTGCTGGCTATTTTGTAGGGCCTGCATGTTCCTTTCTTCTTCTCTTGTGATTTGATGACTTTTTCAGTGTTTAGATTCCTTTCTCATTTTCTGTGTTTATAGTAAGTTTTTGCTTTGTGTTTATTATAAGGTTCACATGTTATCCTATATATATAACAGTCTATTTTAATTGATAGCATCTTCAATTTGAACATATCCCAGAATCCAAATTATTACTCCCTCTATTTTTTTAAAATTAATTTCTCCTCAAAGATTTTATCTATTTATTTGACAGACAGAGACCACAAGTAGGCAGAGAGGCAGAGAGAGGGGGGACAGCAGGCTCCCTGCTGAGCAGAAAGCCTGATGTGGAGCTCGATCCCAGAACCCTGAGATCATGACCCGAGCCAAAGGCAGAGGCTTAACCCACTGAGCCACCCAGGTGCCCCCTCTATTTTTTGTTTTTGATGTCACATTTTACATCTTTTCACACTTCCCTTAATTATTTAGTTTTAGTACATTTTACTAAATTTTTTCTTTTTAACCTTCAAAGTAGCTTTGTAAGTGATTTATCTACTACCTTTATTATACATTTACCTTTTCCAGTGGGATTTTTACTTTCATATGTTTTCTTGTTATTATTTAGTAACATTTCTTTTCTTTCTTTCTTTCTTTCTTTTTTTTTTTTTTTTGGTGGGCAGCAAAGCAAGGTTTATTGACCAATAGCAAAGTGATAGTTACAAAGCTCCCAAGGAAGAAGGGGACCTAAGGGGGTTGTCACTGGAGTTTCTAAGTCTAGGGGTTTTTATGGGATTGTTAGTATGCTGTTTTAATCCAATTAACCCTCCTGCTTGTCATCTAGTCAGATTTTTGTCACCTGTCTTATCATATGCAAATGGTGGAGGGCTCCTTCCAGGGTAGTATAAAATCCTTTTAAGGATGCTCTCCTCTTAGGGCTGGGGGTGGGGTGGGGGTTGTCCCTGTCTGCCTGCTTTCCAGCTGTCCTTCATCATTCTCCCTTTGAAGAAGTGACCCTAACTGCTTTTAGGGAAGAAGGGTGACCACCCTTCTATCATAGCTACCTCCTATTGGTCACAGGTGTTGGATGGGGCTGCAGTCAGGGTTCCTCTTATCCCATCTTCATTTGTGCCTTTTTTTTTCAACTTAAATGAGTCCTTGAACATTTCTAAGCCCAGGTTAGTGGTGACGAGCTCCTTTAGTTTTTGCTTGTCTGGGAAACTTTTTATTTTTCCTTCCTTTCTGAATGATAACCTTGCCAGGTACAGTATTCTTGTTTGGAAGGTTTTGAGTAAGTCATGCCACTCCCTTCTGGCCTGCAAAATAATTGCTCAGAAACCTGCCCATAGCCATATAGGGATTCCCCTGTACGTAATAATTTGTTTTTCTCTTGCCACTTTTAAGATTCTCTCTTTAACTTCTGACATTTTAACTATGATGTGTCTTGGTGTGGATCTCTTTAGGTTCATCTTCTTTGGAATTCTTTGGGCTTCCCTGGGCCTGGATTTGTTTCCTTTTCCAGGCTAGGGAAGTTTTCAGCCATTGTTTCTTCAATTTAGTTTTCTGCCCCTTTCTCTCTTCTCCTCCTGGGACCCCTATGGTGTGAATGTCATTCCACCTGATGCTGTCCCAATAGCTCTCTTAAGCTAACTTCTTTTTATTTTTATTATTTTATTTTTAAAAGATTTTATTTATTTATTTGACAGACAGAGATCACAAGTAGGCAGAGAGGCAGGCAGAGAGAGAGGAAGGGAAGCAGGCTCCCCGCTGAGCAGAGAGCCTGATGCGGGGCTCAATCCTAGGACCCTGGGATCATGACCTGAGCCGAAGGCAGAGACTTCAACCCAAGCCACCCAGGCACCCCTAACTTCTTTATAAAATTTGCTTTCCTTTTTGCTGCTCTGTCTGGATGAGCTCCATTGCTTTGTCTTCCAGCTCACTGAGCCATTCTTCTGTTTCATCTAGTCTGCTATTGAGCCCTTCTAATGTTTCTTAGGTCAGTTATTGTATTTTTTGGCTCTGTGCCTTCTATTTGGTATTTATGTATATTTCCTCCTTGTTGCAGTTCTCACTGTGTCCATCCTTTCTTTTCCCAAGTTCAGTGAACTTTTTTTTTTTTAAAGATTTTATTTATTTATTTGAGAGAGAGGGAGAGTACAAAGGGAGAGTGAGAGGAAGAAGCAGACTCCACGCTGAGCAGAGAGCCCGATGTGGGGCTTGATCCCAGTACCCTGAGAGCATGACCTGAGCCGAAGGCAGACACTTAACTGACTGAGTCACCCAAGAGCCCCAGTGAGCTTCTTTATGGACACTACTTTGAATTCTTTATCAGATAGATTCCTTACCTCCATTACCATTAAGGTCTTTTTCTGGAACATATTTCTGTTTCCTCATTTTGCTTGACTCTGTGTTTGCTTTGTGTATTAGGCAAAGAAGCCACCTCTCTTGGTCTCTTGGCCTAATGGGTGATGAAACTTCTCCTTCAACTTTGCCCTAGCTCTTGGTTGTCTCTTGAACCCTTCTGATTGTCTGAACAGCCTGATTTATTCTTAATATGGCTCCATTGTTGAGGATGTGCCAAGACCTGTCTGTGTCCCAAGGGGAGGAATCTCATTTAGCACCTGCTTTCAGGCTGATTGGAAGCCAGATCCTTTGGCAGCAGCTTTTAAAATATATATAATACTGCGGCATGGCAATTGTAATCCTTCCTGGCTTCCAGACCAGGAGATCTTAAGGTGTCCCTTGGGCAACTGTTGCAAAAATTGGGGCTCCGGATCAATGTATTAGGTTTTTGGGGAGAGGTCTCATGGAGCCGTAGCAAGGCCAAGGGGAGCATGCAAGGATGTCACCTTCTGCTTATGTTTCCTAGGAACACCTCCTGTGCCTCTAGATATGTGGGAAACCGGAAGCCTATCTCTCAGGCTGAGGATCCAGGCTAAGTAAACAGCCTTTTTTCCATGAAGACTGGGGTTGTGTTTCAGTCCACTGTCTGTGCAGGGCCCTGGGATGGTAGACTGCCGAGAACGGTCTTCCTGATCACCACCTTCCTGCGGAGTTCAGGATTACAGCTCCCTTGGCCACCAGGGCCAGGCAATCAAGGGGTGTCCTGGGTGTGGAACAGCCAAGGCTATTGGCTTTAGCTAGGCCGTCGGATAGTGAAGGCAGTGGGGTCTGCCCACGGGCTTCAGAAACCCAGGAGGCTCTTTCAAAGTCCTTTCCCCTTGTGATCTCAAGACTTACCACTGGAACCTCAAAAGTAAGCATGAGAGCTACCCCCTCTCCCCCAGTAGCATCTAGCCAGCTGCTGTGGTCATTTTGAGACTTTCCTAATTGGTTATTGATCTGTATGTGAGCACTCAGAAGCACACTTTCAGCAGCCACTGGAAGCTGCAGCAAGCCTTCCGCGCTGATCTAGTAGATTTGGGCCACCGCTCTGATCCCACCGCCATGGCCCTGAGACCCTGGGGTTACCTGATGGGTGCTTTCCACATGGAACGCAGAATCATCACCCTCTCCCAATAGCCATCCAAGCAGGACTGGGAGTCCAGGGGCCAGCTGATCCCACTGCTGGAGCATGTCACACAGCACTGCCAGGGCCAGAGTCAGTGCAATTGAAGCATCCACCTGACAGAAGGCAAATTCTGTGGAAACGAGAAAAAGAGAGAGAGAGAGAGAGAGAGAGAGAGAGGCGAGCGGTCAATGTGCTGCTCAGGGCCATCCTGGGGAGGCTCTGCAGGACTCCAGGAACGTTAAGGGTCTCAGGTCAAATCACTGCTACCAGCCTGCAGGGAGGTGTCTAGGCTCCTCAGAGGTCATTAGTCCATTTCATTCTGCTGGAAGGAGTCAGAGGCCCGAACCTCACCATTTTCATGCCCCCCCCATCCCTGTGTGATCAGAAGCAATTCCACCTGTAAGATGAGACATTTAGCTCCCGTCAGTCCATCTACTGTAACTGGAAGGACCTCAGGACAGCTTCCCACCCTGTGTCTCTTCTGCAGGCCTGTCACAATGCCTGAATGCCACTGGTCTGCCCCTCCCTCTGAAAGCAAATCCCGCTGGCCACGTGACACATAAACCTCTTGCCATTTTACCATTTTAGAGAAGGGCATCAGCAAACTTTTTCTTCTTTCTTAAAGATTTTATTTATTTATATGACAGACAGAGATCACAAGTAGCCAGAGAGCCTGGCAGAGAGAGAGAAAGGAAGAAGCAGGCTCCTTGCAGAGCAGAGAGCCCGATGTGGGGCTCGATCCCAGGACCCCGGGATCATGACCTGAGCTGGAGGCAGAGGCTTTAACCCACTGAGCCACCCAGGAGCCCCAGCGAACTTTTTCTTAACAGGTCAGAGAATAAATATTTTAGACTCTGGGGGGTCTTCAGGTCCCTTTCACAACTCCTCAACTCTGCTGAAAGCAGACACAGGCAATATGGAAACTTTATTTAAGTTCCAGTAAAATTTGAATTTCATGTATTTTTCACTTGTCATAAAATATTCTTCTTTTGATTTTCTCCCCACAACCATTTACAGACCTAAAAAGCACTTGTAGGGGTGCCTGGGTGGCTCAGTGGGTTAAGCCTCTGCCTTCGGCTTGGGTCATGATCTCAGGGTCCTGGGATGGAGTCCCACATTGGGCTCTCTGCTCAGCAGGGAGCCTGCTTCCCTCTCTCTCTCCACCCACCTCTCTGCCTACTTGTAATCTCTCTCTCTCTCTCTGTCAAATAAATAAATAAAATATTAAAAAAAAAAAAAACCACTTGTAGTTCATAGGCTGTATGGCAGCAGGTGGCAAGCTGGATTTGGCTCATATCTGCTACCCTCTTGTCTTCGAATTCATTTTTCAGATCCTTGTCTTACTCGCTGGCTAGGAAAGGGTGCGGAAAGAGTAGAATGGGGTGCAGAAAGAGGAAGCGGGTGCCTTGGGGAAACCATTGCTTACTTCATCATTTGCCTTAGACGGTCCTAAATATAGGTTTGAAGAGAGGCTCTGGGTGTTGACACTTCCGCTAACAACTGGAGGCCTCCTACCTGCAACCTGGAAGAGGTCTGAGACATAGGACTGCAATACTACCACCAAATGAACCTCTTTGGATCCCTCCATGCACCAAGGCCTGCCTTTTGATGACCCACTTCTACTGAAGCTTCATTGTTCCCTAATCCCCATCTCCAGCATACAGACCTGGCCTGGACCACTGGCCCTCACAGAGACTTGCTCAGCACACGGAGAGAAGGCTCAGAGTCTGGACTGAAAGCTTGAGCTCTCAGGGTACTGAACCGGTCCAAGTAGGATGCCCCTGCCCCCACCCCAGGGCCCATTATGTGCCAGGCCCTAACCAACTACTTTCTATCCACTCCTTTGACATCCCATGGGCTGGGTATTGTCATCCCTACTTCACAGGTGCAGAACCCTGGGCTCAGATTAAGTTACTTGTATATAGTCCCAGTGCTTTGAGTGACTATAAATACTCAGAATGGGCACAATGTTTCATGGTACCTCCAGAGCAGATTTGAATTAGCATCAGGTCTCCCCAGTGAGATAAGCCGGGCTAGTGACCCTGAAGCGGGCCCAGTACTACCTGAAGCCCACCCAGCAGAGCCTGGACTCATGGAAGCAGCCCCAAGATTGATGTCACCATCCCCGAATCAATCTCCCAGGACTCTGCCCCTTGGTGCCTCTGCTCCCCAGCCTGCTGCCTCTTGCTGCCTGGAACCAGGATTTAACCCAAGCAACAGAGAAAGAAGAGAGGGATGAGAGAGAAGCAGCGAGCAAATGTGCATTTTGGCTCTCGGTCTGGGGCACGTGTTAGTCCGGCCCTTACCTACAGTATAATCTCTATTTTTATCTCTACCTAACTCCTCTGTGTAGTTCTCAGATCGTTTAGAATCTGTATGGGGAGATGGTACAATTAATTAGCATCTTTCACACCTAAAAGAATTGAAAATATACATGAAGATTAGCATAGGATTAAACACATAGCAGATGCTCAGAACATTCTAGTGTGTGGCTCTGGAGATCATGAAATCTTTTCCTTTGCCCCCAATTTGACTTAATTTGAACACTAACATAGGGACTGCCATAAAGAAAGCATTCACTAAATGGTTACCTAGGGTTACTGGTGATAATAATGAACACTGGCCTAGCTAACCCTTATTGCTCCCACACGAGCAGGGAGGTATCCTTATTTAACCAATGAGGAAGCTATGCTCATGGGGAATGGATCCAAGTTTGCACAGTCAGCAGTGGCAGCAGTGAGCTAAGTCTGCCTCAGCCCAGACGCTGCCCCCACCCCATGGGGAAGCCATGCAGAAACAGCCCATGGAGATGAAGAAGTCACACTTGGCTTTATCACTTGTACTCATGATGCCACCAGGAAGGCCTGCTGCACTTGCCCCACCTGCCAGAACAGATGTTTCCCATCCTGTACCAATTTGTCATGAATTGTGCTTAGGAAGTGGCAGGTGAGTGACGGGCATGACAGAGACACAGGGGAGTGTTGGTGTGACTTGGCTAGGAGTAGATCCAGAGAGAATTAGAGCCATCCAAATACTGATTCTGCCAGATGAAAAAGGAAGGGGAAAGAAAGCGGGATGGGGAAGGGGGTAATAAGTTCTATTTAAATCTGCTTGAGGGGCCAGATGCACCCCACCAAGTTTCCTCTTTTATTACTTTGCCTTGAACTAGGATGGCTTGGCTAGAACAACCCAGATCGCTACTGGCCACATGCCCTGTGAAGGGAGGCAGAAGAGTAGGAGAGGAGTCTTTTTTTAGCTCAGCACACAAGCCAACTAGGCTCTCATGGGCTGGCCAGTCCATCAGCAAAACAAGAAAGCAAGTGACCAAACCACCAGTGTGTCTGAAGAATCTGTTGCATGTCCAGAACAGCTAAACAATTTGGAAAAACACAACAGAACTGGAAGACTCACATTTCCTGATTTTAAAACCTAACTACAAAGTGACAGTAATCAAGACAGTGTGGTGCTGGCATAAGGACAAATATACAAATCCACGGAATAGAACTGAGAGTCCAGAAATAAACCCTCACACTTACATTCCACTGTTTTTTTTTTTTTTTGTTTTTTGGCAAGAGTGCCAAAACAATTAATGGTAGGGAAAGAACAGTTTTTTCAACCAATGGAGGTAGGACACCAGGGTATTCATCCACAGGCAAAACAATGAACTTGGGCCTACTTTACAGCAGGTACAACAACGGACTCAAGATGGATCATTAAGAGCTAAAACTATAAAACACGTAGAAGAGGGGCGCCTGGGTGGCTCAGTGGGTTAAGCCTCTGCCTTTGGCTCAGGTCATGATCTCAGGGTCCTGGGATCGAGTCCCACATCAGGCTCTCCACTTGGCAGGGAGCCTGCTTCCTCCTCCTCTCTCTCTCTGCCTGCCTCTCTGCCTACTTGTGATCTCTCTCTGTCAAATAAATAAATCTTAAAACACATAGAAGAAAATACTGAAGTGAAGCTCTGAGATCTTGGATTAGGCAGTAATTTCTTAAGTAAGATATCAGAAGCCCAAGCAAGAAAAGAAAGGTCAGACTCCACCAGAACCGTAAACTTTTGTGCTCCAAAGGATATCATTAATAAAGAGAAGACAACTCACGGAGATGGAGAATATATCTGCAAACCCCATATCTGACAAGGGACATATATTTAGAATACATAAAGCACTTTTAAAATAAAATAATAAAAAGATAACCAATGAAAACATGTGCAAAGGATCTGAATAGACATTTCTCCAGAGGAGATCCACAAATGACCAATAAAAACAGGAAAAGATACTCAGCACCATTAACCATCAGGAAAATACAAATCAAAACCACAGCGAGATACCGCTTCATAACCATTAGACCCACAATACAAAAGACAGATAAAAAGTTTTGGTGAAAATGTGGAGAAGTTGGAATTCTCAGACACTGCTGGTTGGGATGTAAAATGGTGCAGCCAGTTTGGGAAACAGTTTCGAAGTTTTGCTCACTCCTAGGCACATACACTGAAGAGAAATAAAAACCATATGTCCACACAAACATTTGTATTTGTGAATTTTCATACTAGCCAATACGCAGAAGCAGTCAAGACATCTATCAACCAAGGGATGGATAAATAAAATGTATAACCGTACAGTGGAATATTACTTAGCTGTAAAATGGAATGAAGTACAGATACATGCTATACCACAGACAAACCTTAAAAACATGCTGAGTGAAAAGAAGCCAGACACAAAAGACCATGTATTGTATAATTCCACCTATGTGAAATATCCAGATCAGGTGAATCACAGAGACAAAAAGTGGATTAATGGCTGCCAGAGGTTGGAGAATGGGGAGATGGAGGAATGACTGCTGATAGAAACAGCGCTTCTTTTTTGGGTCGACAAAAATGTTCTGGAATTACACAGTGGTGATGGCTGTATAACCCTGTGATATACTAAAATGTGTATATCCGTAGGCTTTAATTTGGTGAATTTTGTGGCATGTGAATTATCTTGGGCCAGGGGGAAGGGGGAATGTGGCAGGCTGAAAAATGGCTCCTGGCCTCTGGAACCTGTGAATGTTACCTTATTTGGAAAAAGAGTCTTTGCAGATGTGATTTAGTTAATGGTCCTGAGATGAGGAAATTGTCTTAGATGATCTGGGTGGTGCCTAGATGCCATCACGAATGTCCTAAAGAGAGCAAGCAGAAAGACACCCAAAACCTATGGAGGAGAAGGTGATGTGAAGCTAAAAGACTGGAGGGATGAAGCCTCTGGAAGCAATGAGACATCCGGTGCTCAATGGAGTGGTGTGGATCCCAAGAGCTGCAGGAATCAGGGGAGGGAAGAAGTCAGTGTGCTCGAATAAATCATTGCCTGCCAATCGCTACTGGCTAAGGCTAGAGTGAAATACACCCTAGACCCCTGTGAGTGGGCTTCAGGTGAGTGAGGAGTGCTGGTACATACTCTTGTCTGTGCTAGGCCTACACAAGGGGGATTAGCATTCGGTCAATAGGAAGTGAGTTGGAAACCCAACGAATCTGCATTTAGAACTAGTTAATCCTTGACGTCTCCACTTGTGAATGGATCACCTGGGTGGTAGGGCTTCGGGGCCGATACAGTGTGGACATCCTCTTGCTACTGTCCCCCGCCCCCCAGCATGGGGCTCTTCTGCCAAGGCAGACACCTGGCTGCCAGAAGATACAGGCTGAGACTCCTGAGGCGAGCATGGGGAGTCCCACAGCCCTGCTGCCCATGTTCTTTCCCACTCCTGTGACGAGGCCCCCCTTGGGGTTGGCAGTTAGAGGCAAGCTCCACACAGGGCTGGGCACACCTCAAGTCCCAGGCTTTGAGGTTGTCTTCAATCACACTGATGAAAATGAAAATGCCAATGTCGACTTGTTCTGGGTGCCAACCTTGAGCTTGAGACTATGGATTCAAAATGCAATGTCTGACTCTAGAGTTATCATGGGGGAAAGGCCTTCTAGACCAAGGCCATTGGTCAAGTCTCCTTTCCAAGAGGGGCCAAGTCAGCACAGTAAATGCTGAGGAAATGGAGATGGGTTGAGTATTTCCTGCCCCTAGCTCAGGAGCATCCTGTTCTAGGCATCTGTGGAACTCCCTCAAACTTGCCATCCCACCATCTCCCTGTCCACAATTCAAGCTTCTATCTGCCCATGGTACTTATTGTCACCTGCTGTGTGTGTGTGTGGAGGGGAGAGCGGTACTATGAGAAACACGAGGAAAACTCCAGTCCCTTCTCTCTGAGAGAGGAGAGTGTGGTCAGTGGTGAGCTGACACAAACGAATGGTCAGGAAATAATCCAAGACGGTGTATGACAGGGACTGATAATATCATGAGTAGCAGTAATGAATGAGCAGAAAAGGAAAAAAAATGTGGGGAATGGGAGGTGGGAGCTTTATGGAGGGAAAATGGGCAGGCCGAGGATAAGGGGCCTCGCAGAGCTGGGACAAAAGGGAGGAGCAGGGAGCTTGGGCCTGCCCCTGAGGAGGGGCTCCTGCCAGAGGAACTGGAGGTGAAGCTGGAGGGCCCGACAGGCTGGAGCAGGCCCAGGGAGGCAAAGGCAGTGTCTGAATAAGGTAGTATTACTGGGTCTTCTTTTTTGCTGAGAGAAAATATTTTAAGGTTACACTAGGCTGCTTCCGGACAACTTCATTATTTTTGGTCTTCTCCACAGACTTCTTCACTTCCCCTCAGCAGAGCAAGAGACTGTATTTTATTTGGTCATGAGAAACAAGTGTAGACGGCCGCTTGGTTCAGCTGCTGACTGCCGTTTGCCTCTTCCTGAGGCTGCCAGGGCCCCTCTGCCCCCTGCCTTTCCTGGCCCTCTACCCCGGAGCCCATGGCTCTCCGCTCCTCAGGGCCAGCACAGTCAGGACTCAGAGGTGGGATTTCCTGGCATGGCAATCAGTGCCCGGACTTCAGGTTCTCCCAAAGGTCACTGCCCTAAGGAAAGAAAAGGGGTGGCTTCTCCAGTTTTGAAGAACACAGCAGCAAGGCTGGGCAGGGGAACATGGTATTCATGATATTAGTCTCTGTTCTTTGGCTGAATATTTAAAAAAATTTTGTCCAAGAACCAAATGCTCTGGTCAGTGCTCTTAAAGGGCAGCTCCAGCCTCAGTCTCCGCAGACACTGGCTCAGATGCCGGGGCGCTGACAGCACTGAGCCTTGGGCCCACCCACTCAGAGCTCCAAGCCAGTGCCTCTGGGCTGTCCTTCCCTCCTGCTCCCTAACCTATCAGCGCTGTTAGGTCTGGAGGGGAACTCTGACTTCACCTGGCCCAGGTGGACCCCTCCTTTTCCTTCTTCTTCTACTACTTCTTTTTTAAAGCCCTGGGAGCTATTGCTTAAAAATAAGTACGCAGGAGGCAGAACCCAACCAAACACACAGCTCAAGGATTCTAAGGCCCCAGAGGGCCCCTCAGAAACATCTGTCTCCAAATGGATTGTTGGGTCTGCACACAAGTCTGGTATGGCTTGCATGGTTTTTTAAAAGTCAGAAGATTTCTCGGGATGCCTGGTGGCTCAGTTGTTAAACATCTGCCTTCGGTTCAGGTCATGATCCCAGGGTCCTGGGATCGAGCCCCACACTGGGCTCCCTGCTCAGCCAGGAGCCTGCTTCTCCTTCTCCCACTCCCCCTGCCTGTGTTCCCTCTTTTGCTGTGTCTCTCTCTGTCAAATAAATAAAATCTTCAAAAAAAAAAAAAAAGTCAGGAGATTTCTCATAAGAATCCATATTTCTAGCATCTTTTGAAAATTCAGAGAATTAGTACCTGGTGTCCCAGGGATGCACTCTGGCATGTTAATAGATGCCTGGAGCCAAGCAGTGGCCATGCCCTGTAGGAGGCATAGATGTATCCTACTGCCTCCGACCTTACTCCTATAGCCGTTTGAGTTTATGACTCCTACACCCGAGTACTGAGGAAGGCGATGGGGGGTGGGAGGGAAGAGAGCACCAAGACCCTCTACCAAAGCTGTCTGATCACCAGTCTCCCCCTGGAGCTCTCTCTGGGCCTTCTCCTTCCCTCCAATTCTTTTCTTTCTTTTTTTTTTTTTTTTTAAGATTTTTATTTATTTATTTGACAGAGAGATAGAGAGCACAAGTAGGGAGGATGGCAGGCCAAGGGAGAGGGAGAAGCACCCTCCCCACTGAGCAGGGAGCCCGATGCGGGGCTTAATCCCAGGACCTCGAGACCATGACCTGAGATGAAGGTAGATGCTTAACCAATGGAGTCACCCAGGTGCCAACTTCCCTCCAAGTCTTACAGCTCCAGGTTGCTCACCATCCCTACCACCTGACAGTTCCTGTCTTCATGACTTAGCTAGGCCTACTCATCCCTCAGGGTCCAACTCAGTCCTGTGGTCTAGATTTTTCCAGCCCACTATGACCTTTCTCTGCTCATACCTGCACAGCACTCAGTGTGCTGACAGACGGTGAGAGACAGCATTCTGTGGTGGAGCCCTATGTCTTTGCTTTTCCCAGCATTGTCCATAAAACAGCACTGGGCATGCAGCTGATACCATCTACTTGGTTAAAGCCACGTACTGAGCAGTCAACTAGGATGTGTTTCCCCAGTGGGAAACCTCCAAGATTGCAAGCCTAAGGTCACATGTAGACAGAATTATTGCTGTCCTTCTGCACCTGAGGTTACTGAGGGTTAGAGAAGTCACTTGTTCAATATCACACAGGTGAAGTGGTAGGGGCCGCACAGAAGCCTACATTCTTGACCATTGCGCGGAGCTGCCCATATAGATTGGATGATCACACAGACGGATGAGCAGACCGATTGTTTGTCTTTGTGCCTTCATCCATTCTTTGTCCTTCTGCACCCTACTCAGTGCCCCTGGCGCTGACCCTGATGGCCTGTGCCACACAGGTTCCCTGTCACCCGGTTTCCAGCAGGCTTCATCTAACGGGGAGGGAATGCTGAGAATCTGGAGGACAGAAAGAGAGAGAAGCTGGATACTTCTTTGCTGCAACCTCCCCTGTGAGTCACCAAGGTTCTGGCCATGGCTGCGCCACCCCATTCAGTTCTCCCTGGGTGCAGGAAACCCCATTCCCTCTGCTCTCAGCTAGTCTCTGGGGTCCCAACATCACGTCGGCTTCCCTTCACCTGATGGTTCCCAACCTCAACCAGAGATAATATTGCCCTGCAGATGTCAACATCTGGCCACATTTCTGGATGTCACGAGTCAGGGGAGGCCAGGCTGCTGGGATGGAGTGAGTGGAGGCCCGGGGTGCTGTGAACCACCTTACAAGGCACACGATACCTCCCCCAAATGTCAACAGGGCTGACACGGAGGAGCCCTGTCTTACCCCTGAAACAGTCCGCAACCTTACACAACTGTATGAAGTCCCCGCAGTGAAGTCCTTGCCAAGCAACAGTTTGGCGGGTAGATGGATGGACTCCTCAGCTCATAGGCCCCGGCAATAGGGGCCTATGTCTCTAATTGGGGCAGAAGAGAAGAAGCGCATCTCCTCTCAACGTTTTTCTGCAAGGCAATCCCTAGCTCCCTGCCTCTTCAGCTCTCTGGGCAAAGAGGTGGCAACAGGTGACAAACAGCCACTTGAGGTAGACAGCTGACCACAGAGCCCTTTCTGTCTGGAGGTGCAAACATTTTTCCAAGTCTGAAGGGAAAGGATAAAAACACCACTTGAATTCTAAAAATAGTCTGGGGAAAACCTTTCAAATATTAGTAATTTGCTTTTCCTTAGTTTTCTAGCCCTTTTCATAAGGAACAAATGGCCTGGATTCCCCAAAGTTCCTGTGGACCCAACTCCCCAAGATGGGAGTCAGGGGAGTCTATGACGTAGTCAGATGCCCAACGTCAACATTTTCCTGGTGACCCATCACGAAACCAGAAAACATCCGGTGGAGCTTTTGTTTTCATTTTAAAGAAAAGATATATTTAAAAAAATTATTCTTAAGGTTAAAAAAGCTATAATTTAAAAAATGTGGGCCCACCTCAAATCACTGGGTAAATAGATGTAGATTTTCCGCTAATTTTAAAAATGGATACAGCTAACATGAATAATAACATGTTAATAGGAGTTAAAAGTGTGCACTTCTCACTTGGGAGGGCCACACTTCACAGAAAAGGGGGCGATCGAATAAATTACAGCTGGTGAGTAGCACATTCAGCTCCAGGCTTATAAAAATGCTTGCAACTGTTCACTTCCAACCACACCAAAGAATGAGGAATGGATCAAAATCGACGTCACTCTCAGGCAACAATGGCGGTGAAAAAACCCGGGTTCTCCTGGGCCATTGAGCCTGGGGAGAAGAGGAGCACCTCCCACCTACTTAGACCTTTCAGGGTTCTCAGTTTTCTGGTTTTGTGTGCAACTCACTGTCCTGTTCCTTGTGGCTACCTCCGAAGTCCAGCGGGGAAGGGTAAGGTGCACGTGAGCTTTGTTCATGGCTATTCCATGGCAGGCTAACAAAGGCCTGGTGTGTGACGAGGTCACAGGGGAAGGAGTGAGTTGGGTTCAGACTGGAGATGCTCTGGACAACAGCATCTGGCCCTCCGTGATGCCCTCATGCAAGGTGCAAAGTCAGCCCCTCCCCGCAGATGAGCCCTATGCTCTCCAGCATATCCTCCCTGCGCTCTGCCCTGCTCCCGGGTGATCTCGCTCTGCCAAGCCTCCCCAAGTGTTCAGTTACCTCCTCCTCTTCATGGATGGTAAGCACCTTGTACTTATTCCTTTCTGCTAGATCACCCACCCCAAAGCACTCCTCCTGGAAGGGGCAATCAGAGCCCTTTCCCCACATCTTCCTGAACCTGCCAATGAGCCAGTGTAATGGGGTAAAATGGGGGTGCCTACAGACTGAGAAGCTCTCCTGGGGGTGGGAGGTGGGCAGCTGGGCAACTTGATGTCTCCTGCCATCAGCCTCTTCTTCCTCTGCCTGGGCAGAGTTCAAGGGCTCTACATTCTATGTTCCTTAGTGACCAGCTTGGATCTTAGCATTTCTCTTTCCCCTTTCCTTGAAGTCATTCCAGTTTTCTTTAGTTTATTCCACTTCTTTCTCTTACAGGAAATTTCTCCTCCACCTGAGCTCTGAAAACTGACTAGCTTCTTCAGAATTGTTCCTAAGTTTCTCTGACCCTCAGCGCCACTACACACCTGCCTTACTCCTCCTCTTCCCCTCCCTCCCACCCCGACCTCCAACTCCTGCTCCTGTTCTCAACCCTCTCAGTTTATTTGGGGCTTTAGGTGGTGGAGAGGAAGAAACCAAATGACTGATTCATTTCAGCAAAGCTGTCGTGAGCATGAAGTGCTGTGCCAGTCAGAAGCCAGGACTCCCCAGAACAGTCGTTCAGGTAATGCATGAGACACACGGTGCAGAGCACAAGATGGGGGTTTGCCGGGCTCTGCCAACACACTAGTGTACTATGGAAGATAGTGGTATGGATGGTCCTGAAGTATACCTGAAGACTAGAAATTAGGAGTCAGGGAAATGAAGAAAGAGAATTCTGTCACACAAGGAGACAAGGAATTCAATTGGCTTGACAGAGTTACAAATAATTTCTTGATGAAAATTAATTAGTGTTGGTATAATCCAGACAAAAACTGTATTATTTGGCTAGCATTTCAGACTTCAGTCATCTGTCAAGAAGGGGTAGCCTGGTCTGCTTCCCCAACCTCCCTGTCTCTAGACTCACCCCTCCTGCCTCTTCCCTGACTGGATTCTGCGGCGGGAGCAGTGCTCTGGAGCTCCTGGGCTTCTCCGCAGCCCCCCCCTCGGCTACTGGCTGCCCTGTCTTCTCAGGAGCATCTGGTCCTCGGCTGCCTGGATGATGGCACTCCGCCTCTTCCTCTGCACTGCCACTTCCTAGGGACCACCCTCACCAGTCTTCCTTCAAGAGCAATGGTAACCTTCTAACCACCCTTCCTGGTTCTAGTTTTGTCTTCCTCCCCTCCAAGCCACCCTCCACCCTGTAGTCAGGGTGATCCTTCTAAAGCCTCCTCTCATAAAAGCCCTTCGATGGACCCTCGAGGCTGAGTGCCCTAACTGCTCAGCCTGAAGGGCTCTTTCTGCCCAGCTCCACTGCCCCATCACTACAAGGATAAACCAGTCTATAACTCCCTTCCGTCACTCCTCTATCACCAGGGGAGTGACCCTACCAGCCACGGGGGGTTTTAGGTTCACGCCTTCCTTTATTCTGGGCAACTGAGTTCCCTTCTCACTAAATTCTTCCCCTGCTTTAGTCCAATCTTCTTGTGGCCCTCAAAACCCTTAGAACCTAATCCCTTCCCCAGACTGTCTTTCTTCTGATTACCAGCATCTCTTTGGTGACCTTATTCACTTCGAGAGAGACTCCGGGCTCCTCAGTCTTATTCCTTCAGTTTCTTTCCAGAGGTAGCAGAATGAGGTCAACATGTCTTGAGGGCTGGGGCTGGGTGGTATATACCTACTATTCCTTGACAGAGTGGACCTAGGAGGCTGCCCTTTGAGAAGGGACCTCTAGGGACACCCGGATGGCTTATAACTACAGCATGTGACTCTTGATCTTGAGAGTCACAAGTTCAAGGCCCACGTTGGACAGAAAGCTTACTTAAAAAAAAGAAAAAGAAAAAGAAGAAGAGCCCTCCAGTTCCTCAAAAAGCTCAACGCAGAATTACCACATAATCCAGCAATTCCACTCCTAGGTATAGATCCAGAAGAAGTGAAACCAGGTATTCAAACAAAGACCTATACGTCTGTGTTCACAGCAGCACTGTACACCACAGCCAAAAGGTGGAAATAACCCAAAGTCCATCAACAGATGAGGGATGAACCCAATACGGCACAGCCGTATAACAGAGTTATTACTGAGTCATAAGTTATTACACGTTACCACATACCCCACGGAGGAACCTTGTGGACTCTACACCTATTGAAAAAGGCCAGGCACACCAATATCCTATGCTCCCATTGACACAAAATACCCAGAATGGGAAGAGTGAGAGACAAAGAGCAGACTGGTGGTTGCCAGGGGCTGGGAGGGAAAGGGAAGGCAGCCAGTGCCTCCTTAATGGACATGGGTGTTCTTAGGGGGTGAGGGAGCATGAGGAAAATGCTCTGGAACTATGATGGAGGGGGACAGTTGCACAATACTATGAATGTACCAAACACCACTGACTTTATTCCTAGGATGGTTAATTTTATGTTAAGTGAATGTCACCTCAGTACAAAACAGAAATCCAAACAAGAAAGGATTTCCTTGGGGTTGGAGCCAGAGAGCGTGCCGAGAACACAAGATGGCAGATAATTCGATTCTGTGCCCCTGTGGCTTGGAGCAAAGAGGGTAGGTAAGAATGGGCCTCCTCCAAAAAAAAAAAAAAAAAAAAAAAACAAAACGGGCCTTTTCAGTGAGTAGTGTTGCCTGGCACACACTTCCCCAAGACTGACCCTGAGCAGGGGTGTGAGGGGTGCATGGATAAAGGCACACATGGGGGTTAAAGGAAGTGTACGTGGGACTGGCCTCCCTCCCACTGCTGGAGCTGGGCTCATACAAAGATGAGAGATTTAGGACCTGGGGTACTAGAAAGGTGACAAGCCTAGGAGGGTGGTCTGAACAGCCACTGAGGAGGGAGCCCTTGCTTCCCTGCTCATTTGGTAATAAAGCAAGACATATGTCTGAAAGCACCTGCAAGGTAAGACGCCTATGTAAGTGGACGCCGTGAAATGGAATTTTATGCAGAGAGCAGGGATCAGATCACAAAGCCGTAAGGGGAAATCTCTTTACCCAAATTACACAGACCCACTTGTCTGGTTTCCATTTCATTGCCCGAGTCTGTTTTATAGTTGTGCTTTTTCATGAGCGCTTTTAAGGAAGGCCATTCCCTGACGTCATGCAAAAAAAATGTCCGAATACAATTACAGTACTGAGCGGTGCTTTTGGAAGAGAAGGCAGCCACGGAGCTTGCTGGTGTTCTGTTCCCCTCCCTTGAAAGCCATTTGTCTGCTCTCTGAAAGCAGGGGCTCCGAATCCCAGTTTTCCCAGTCCTCTGCCCTCAGAGCACCTAGCAGCACCCACACGGGGCGCTGCATGCTCATGGAGCTGGAGAAGTGGGTGGGGGAGGCGGACAGGTGGGTGGCTGGTTGGGATGTGCCTAGCACCAGCACACAGCCCTAAGCCTTTGTGTCTGAGGCTGCACATCCTACAGTCAAGGTGAGGGAGCAGAGCCCCCATCTACCGGCTTTTCTGGGAATCTACTCCCAAACCTCCTTCCCACGTCCTCCCTTAGCTCAAGCCCTCTTCAGATTTGCCCTCGGGCTTGGAGAATAGATTTTCTTAAAAGCTTTATGAAAAACATCTCTTCTCAATCAAAATCTGTTCTCTGTGAGCCAATTCTCCACTTTTTTCATTCTTGGCTCCTTTCTTGATCCTCCTGGCAGAATACTACTCACTTTTCAGTAGGCTATTCCCTTTCCCTTGGTCTCTGACTCAGACAGATCAGCACCTCCTTCCACCACTTCTAGACATGGCTCTCTCCTCTCAACAATCTCTCTTGCCTTTAAGCCCATAGGTTGCTACCTCCCTATTTTTTTAATGTCAGCTAGAGACCTGGCCTTTCTCAGTGACGCAGGGTTTCACCAGCGCACTGCTGACCTCCACGCCCATAAACATGCCCCTCCCAGAATCTGGGTTCATCATTCTTCAGCCTCCTCAATTCCATTACTTTCAATCTCCAATTTCACTCCCAACAAGCATGATGGCATCCGAAAACCTGGCATTACTCAGAATTGTTTCAACTTCAAGATCTCAAGTTCTTTTTGTTTTTTTTTTTTAAAGGATTATTTATTTATCTATTTATTTGAGAGAGACAGCGTGCAAGCAGTGGAGTCGAATGCAGGACTCAATCCCAGGACTCTAGGATCATGACCTGAGCCAAAGGCAGATGCTTAACCAACTGGGCTTAACCGCCCAGAGGCCCCTCAACATCTCAAGTTCTAAGCCTTCTCATCACTTTTTGTTTGTTTTGTATTTCTTCCAAGATTTATTATTTGAGAGAGAGAGAGAATGAGAGAGAGTGAGAGGGGGCAGAGAGAGAGAGAAACTTCAAGTCGACTCAAGGTTGATCTCATGACCCATGAGACCATGATCTGAGCTGAAACCTAGAGTCAGACATTCAACTGACTCACCCACCCATGTGCCCCTGCTTTTTTTTCTTTTTAATTATTTTTATTAACATAAAATGTATTATTTGCCCCAGGGGTACAGCTCTGTGAATCATCAGGCTTACACATTTCACAGCACTCACTATCCTGCTTTGTTTTTTAAAGTAGGCTCCACGCACAGCATGGAGCCTGACGAGGGGCTTGAATTCATGACCCTGAGATCAAGACCTGAGCTGAGATCAAGAGTCAGATACTTAATGGACTGAGCTGCCCAGGTGCCCCCTTTTCCATCTCTTTTAAACAAACATCCCCATCACCAACATTCACTGAGCACTTACTACACACAGGCACTATCCTAAGTACCTCATATGTATTAATTACAATGACCTTTTGAGATTTTTTGAGCCTCACTTTATAAACAAGGCAAGTGGAGACACAGGTTAGGATGTGTTAAATCACATAGTCTACACACCACGTCATACACCATATGGCCTCTCTAATATCCCCAACCTAACTGTTGAACCTTCTACTTCTTCTCTGGGACAACCCCCTGACATGAATCCTGACCACATCTTTGACCCTACCTTTTCTCTTAGACCATCACTTGCCTTTCTTTATATACCCGGCTCTCTGGGTCTGAGATGATCTTCTAGCCCCCAACCTCCATGTCAACTTGACCTGAGACCAGGCTGAACAGTGCTTCATAACCACCTCTCCTCAAACCCAATCCACCACTCTACTCCGGGCCACTGATTTCAGTCGAAGAGAGGCAGTATGCTGATCAGGCTCTCCATAAACTTAAGCTATTCGATCTCAGCTGGCCTCCCACTGGCCCCTGAAAATTCTTTGATTCATCTTTTGGTGACCCCCAACTGAACCTTAAATGAACTGTTCCAACCCTTTCTCTGTCCCTATATCCCACTCCCTAACCACTCATTCTTACAGATAATCTTGTCTTCCACAAAGGATATTCAACCTAAGCTCAAACTTCTGTCCTCCCCAATTTCAAAATTTCTCTAATGGTTCTTTTGAAACATGAACTTAAGGCAGAGCAGGGCCTAAGAAATATCATCTTAGGACAAGAGAGTAATGTCAATATTTATATGAGAGATAGCCCTGAAGAGGGAGGAGAGCCTAAAGACACATGAGAGAAAAGGACATCATGGCTGGATAAAGGTCATAGGGATGGCATCAGGTGCTTTGTGAAGAATGTATGGAGGTGAATGAGGTTTTTTTGTTGTTGTTGGGCTTTTTTTTTTTTTTTTTTTTTTTTGCTGAGTTGAGCCAGAAGGGGAATGGGGGAAGAGAAGGTGGATGATGTTATACGTAGCTTCCTACTTACTTCTGAACTCCTTGAAGTTGGCTTCTGACCGTCCTACTGGACCTCCTCTTTCAATTCTGCCTTCTGATATTTTCTCAGTCCCTATCCTCCTTTCCCTGGCCTTTTGATGGTATTTGGCATGACTCACCAACCTTGTCCTCCTGATAGCTTTTCCTTCTGTGGCTTTCATGACAACAGAACCTCTTGATTTTCTTGATCAGTCTTCGTTAGTTTCTTTGCTAGCTCCCCTTTGAAACTATTACAATGGCCTCCTACAATGACATTTCTCTCTTTCCCCATCCCCAATCCATCCATTTATCTCCCTCATTCAATGCAGATTTATTGAGATCTTACCATGGGCCAAGCACATGGCAATTATTAAACTGTAGCTGGATTAATCTTAATGCATAGTTCTGATCACTGTTTTGTTCAGAAATTTTTACTGGTTCTCTCCTGCAAATGAAATCCAGATTATCTGGATTGGTACTCCAGGTTTTAGTGGATATCTGTCGTTTTTGTGGCCTAGCTTCCATTAATCCCCAGAGAACTGGACCCCACTCTTCCTCTAGAGCCAGCCCCTCCATATCTTTTAGTCTGTGTGGTTCCGCTGGGGCCAGTCCTACTCTCAACTCCAGGCATGGGTACCTGCCCCAGTTCTAAGCCAATCGGGGCACCATGTTCCCTGACTCAGAGATTAATTCCAGGATGTTCCTGGGACCCAACTGAACCATTAACAAAGCATTTAAAAGTAAAGGGACTGTTTGACACAGGCCTTAAATAGACGATGTGAAGGCTAGAGCTGCTGCGCCCATCTTACAACTCCAAGGGCAGTGAGAGCTTACCTGATAATAGAACCAACCAAAGAACAGAGGGGAGAAATGGTAAGAAACCAGGTCCTTGGGCCACTGTTTAAACCCCTGAATGACAGCACATCGGAATCCAGCCCTAGCCCCAGAATTCTCAGTTATAATATGACTTAATATGCCCCCTGGTACTGAAGGGGGTTGGGTCAGACTCTGTTTGACCTTTGCATGTAAAAGAGACCTACTTGATCCAGGGGTCCTGCACTGTATCCCAGCCCCATTTGACCCCACCCTATCTGTACACTTGAGGCTTGTACTATGCTCATGTCTTCTTTTTCTGAGCAGACCTTATACTTGGCCGCCCCTGTCTTTCTGGAACGTTCCCCATCTTTCCTCACTGAAATCATACCCACCCTTTAAGGTTCACTTCTAATGAAGCTTCCTCCAAAAGGCCTCTCTTCTTCAATTTCTCCCAATGACAAATGTTTGTTGAATATACAACCAAACGAACAAAAAAATGACACGGAGAAACAGGGCCCAGTCAGGGTCGGGTGCTCCAAACTGAGGTACAGAGCTGGGTTCCAGCAATCACATCCATCAACCCTCAGGGTTTGGGATTTGTACCCCCCCAACACCTCCCCTCCCCCAGTCTAAAATCCCTGCTTCTGATGGACCCTCCTTTGCCTATCCTTTGCCCAAACATTTTCCTTAGGAAACTGGCTTTTTAGAATGCTAAGAGATACTGAAAACAAAATGAAACAGAAAAATTCCAAACTTCAAAACCAACCAAAGGTTAAAAGAAAAGATCTGGCTATTAAGTAAGTTTGGAAAATTCTGGGTTAAACAAAGGTTTTTTTGGCTCTTGTTGTTAGTTCGTTTGAGATGCGGGCAGTGGGGACTAGAGCAGGGCATGTAGACCTTCTCCTACTTACTGGGGAAACAGGTACCCCAGTGCAGAAGGGAGCACCACACTCTTCCCCGCAGACATGCTTCGGGGTTTAAGGCTGTGTATTTACATACACATATAAATACCCTCTCTGTTGTTCAAGGTGCCTATTTGCTCTGCACAGTGACTGTTATGAACACAGAGGGCTGTTCATTGTTAAATACAGCATGCTAAGTGGTTTTGCTTTCTGGCAAATCTCCAAACCATAATTATTAAGGGACTCGAGGTGCTGAGGAATTCTTGGGTTACAAGAGGCTTTGATCCTGCTCCTGCCTTTTCTCCCTGACCTGCACTTCCACGGGTGTGGCTGATATGTATTGTTTCTCACCCCCGTGGGGTAGCGAGCGGTGAGGACTGCACAGAACTCCCAGGTGACCGGGGGTTCCGGCCCCACAGCAACGGAGACAAGGCTCTGGGTAAATCTCTGCCTTTCGGAGCCCCACATGGCTGTAACCAAGGGAATGCACAAGGTCTAGCCAAGTATCGGAGTCGGAATGCTGTGGCCTCTCCTATTCAGTTTCCCACACATTCTGGGAAGCCCAGATTCTTCGGTCTCCCTCATTACCAGGTTTCCAGCTGGGATAAAATACCTCTGAACTAGAGGGCTGACAGGATTTTGCTCAGCAAAAGGCAACAGGCTTCGGGGTGGGTGAGGCTTTGTTATTTTATTTCCATCAAAGCAGAGAGATCTGATCCAAAATTCTTTGGGCCTCCATTTGGCCAGCATCGACCTCCCACTCGTGCAGCTGCCTCCTCCACAGACGAAAAGACACCTCCACTCGGTCTTGAACTGTTAGGGCAAATTTTTCCAAGAGCCAGACTCCTTTCTACTGAAATATATGATGAAATGGCAACAGATCTATTCCTTTAGCTTCTTTTAAATTTTCCCCTGCCTGAAAGGGGAGATAGGAAAGAACATCCAGATGTTTATGAGTCCAAGACAGAAGGAATAAAAAGACACCTTCCAAATGAAATGCTGAGGTTCTCTAATCGGATGAATGAAAAGGATTCTATAGCCAACAGTGAGTTACTGGCTTTCCAGCATTAAGAAAATATCACTTAGCATTTGGATTGGGGACGGAAACTTGCTCACTTTTTGACATTCACTATATTCCTATTTTAAAAGGTTTTTTAAAAAAATGATTTTATTTATTTATTTGACAGATAGAGATCACAAGTAGGTAGAGTGGCAGGCAGAGAGAGAGAGAGAGAGAGAGAGAGAGGAGGAAGCAGGTTCTCTGCTAAGCAGAGCACCCAATGTGGGGTTTGATGCCAGGACCCTGGGATCATGACCTGAGTCAAAGGCAGAGGCTTTAACCCCCTGAGCCACCCAGGCGCCCCTGTATTCATATTTTAATACAGCTTTTCTGTGAGACATGTGATCACTCCCATTTTACAGATGACAAAACTGAGGCCAAGTGAGTAGAAGCAACTAGTTCAGGATAGAGGCCATTCCCTGACTACCAGATCACTATTCTCTCTCCCAAATGGCACTGTCATTTACAGGTCTGCTTCCCACATAGGAAGGCACCTTCTGGGTCATGCTGGGTGGGGGGAGAGCAGGGTTAGGGGAGAGTAGGGATGGAGAAACAAGGGCAGGGAGAGAATGGGAGAAATATAGACATCAGAGGAGCCCAGAGCTGTGACTAGAAAACAGGTTCTGACTTGGTGGAAGCTCAGAGAATTGCCCCACCCCCAAACTGTTTTGGGGAGGAAACCAGAATGAGGTTGCCTTCAAGAGTATGCTTCATCGGGAGAGGCAGGGAATGGAAGCAGAAGGCCACAGGGGCCCTAGTTATTAGCTGCAAACCATGGTCTTCGCTATCAGAGGTGGCCTCTTGCTGGGAATGAGTCCCGTGATCAGTCACAAAGAGGAGAGAGCCCTCCTCTGCTCTGTACGCTGCTCAGGGCAACTGGACCCAATGCCAAAGGCTAAGCTTTAGGCAAGTACAAGAGACTTCTGAGCTCCTTCTCCACTGACTGGGTCAATTTCACAGGATTCCTTTGGTCCCTACTTCAGTCTCTCCCACTCCCGCCTTCCCTGCTGGTATCTATCTTAGGAAGATGCATGTGAATTCATTCTGGAAATGGTAGAGCTTTTTTCTCACTAAAGGTGAATGAAGGTCAATGATTCACACAGCTAAAAATGAACTTAAGGCCACCTATCACTAAAAGGAAAATGAAAAACACACAGTTAAATTCACCTGCTATTTAAATTACAGCAAGGAACACAAAACCTTATTTAGTCATTATAACCAACACTCAAATATGTAAACTTTAATGACATGTTATGGGCCAGCAAGAGCAAAATG